>NW_004567104.1:402847-429409 GCF_000260355.1 Condylura cristata
CTCACCCAGGTATTGAGGATCAGATTTGCAGTCTTTCTGCAGCCTGGGCTCCACTCACTGAGCTGAGCTGTCCAGCTTTACCTCCAGGGTTTAGCGTGGGGCAAAGCGGCTCCTGCAGCCCTCTGAACTTCCTGGGGCCTGGGTTTTCCTTGGAGTTCCCAGAAGGGAACTCCCCAATCGCTGATTCTCCCTCAGTTATCTACCTTCTAGTGAGTCCAGGGTGTTTTCATTTGGGTTGAAACTTGCAGTAAGTGAGTCTATAGTCCGTTTTCAGTCCTCAATTCCTATGCAGGCCTGGACGCGGTGATCTCGGCATCTTTACCCTGCTGCCATCTTCCGGAAGTCCCCAGATATAAGTAACTTTTAATGACCATATAAAGAGACTAAAATTTATTTAACTAATCCTATTGTGAAGGATAGTTAGATTGATTTGATTTTTCAACTCCATCATGAGTCTTTATTTTCTGGGCAAAAATCCTCAATGTGTGATATAATTTTCATAGTAATGTATAGTTTCCTTACACATTCCTCTTTGCCCAATGGTTGAGATTTTATCTTGATAATCATGTAATAAAACACATTCATGTCTTCACAGTATTATTAGCTTCCTCTCAGACCTATTTAATATACAGATCTAATACACAAACATTAGATAGTTCAGAAATATCAAGATTAATTTTGACATGATGTATTACAAACATCAAAAGGGAAAGCAGTATATCCACTGTTCTGTGTTTTGTCATTTATATATTTAAACTGTTTTTTCAGACTCCTAATATAGAAAATGAACTGATGCCACAGCACTGTGTCATGTCCTCCAGACACGCAGTGTTCTCATGCTGGTATTGTGTGTCAGGAAATTCCGTCCTGCACGCAGTCAGCTTTGTGCCCAAACAGTAGATCCCTGTGGTTCTATCTCTTTATGGGTTTTCATTCATTGTCTCCCTTTCACCCAGTACAGTGCCTGGTGAGCACCCAAATTCAGATAGCCCCTATTATTTTCTTTAAGATTTCTTTGTGCATAGCCAGTTTCTGGCTTATATTAACCACTTAAATAAGCAAGTTTTAAGACACATTGTCCACTGGAATGATGAGTAGGGTGATGAGAGAAACCACAGACACATAATGACTTTAGGGGGCCCTAGGCACCTTTACCACCAGGGTGTCTTTTCTCCCCTTAAGAGAAATTAAGTTATATTTTATCGTTGCCACCGTATAAAGAGGAACAAAATACAGTCTGGATTCATTATTACACATTCATTAGTATTTGATTCTACTTTCAAAAGAGAGAAAAGACATACAACAGAGAACATTTTCATAGGTACCATGTCTGATGGATAAGGTAACCACTGATGTTTTGAAAGCTAAGGGCAGAGAAGTGCAGTTTGGAGGATATTATTTTTGGGGGTAGGGCTTTTTGTTGGCCTTTACTTTTGCACCATCCACTGGGAGTTTGCTATCGTTCAAATGATCTGCTTTCATGTATTTTTCTCAGATGATCACTAACCCTCTGTGTTAATTACTACCCTTACTCCTAATTTTATAGAACAAGTAACCAAGGTACAGAGGCAATACTAACAGCAAATTAAATAAAAAAGCAAAGTCATACTGTTGTAAGTAGTGAGACTGGGGTTTCATTCATTGCACAATTGCCCCTTGCGCAGCTGTGCTGGCACAGTTCCTGACACTGTCCTCGACATGGGAATGAGCAGTGAGCAGATCAAATTCCATGTCCTATGAAGTGTCATTCTCTGTACCATGTCACAGTCTGGGCTCTGAACTCTTACACCAGAGATCAGGTTTGCAGGTCCATCTTTGCTGGGGGCTGAGGTTTGATAAGTGGTGAGAAGCTCTGTGACACGTGTCTGGACAATCAAATACCCTCTAGAATTTTGCCTGCCTACCTCTGCCTCTGCATCTGAAATTATAGCACAGCTAGACCCTTGGACTAAAAAAATCTATTTTGGATCCCTAATTGCCCATGTATCTTGCCCTGTCTTAGGAAGGACTGGAATTCCTGCTGTCCCAGCATCACCATGTATTTCACTGGTTGTCTGACTCACTGGTTCAGCTCCAAAGAGTTACATGAGATGAAAATATGGTGTGTCCTCACCACTACATAAAGTCCGCTCTGGCTCTCCAGTTACCCTCTACAACCCACAGAACTGTGCTCAAGTGGATCCTACTTACGTGCTTCCTCACCTTAACACCACATTCCATCCCTAGTGAATTTTTTACAGTTCTTTCATTCGTCAACAAATATTAACTGCTCTGTGCCCTGCTCTGTGAAGCCTGCCAGTCTGTAAAGAATAAACCTAGTGCCTGCTTTTAGAGGTCTGGATCCTGGTAGAGACAGAAGAGCAAGGGGCTACTGCACATTCTGTGTGCAGGACAAGAACAGCGAGCAGCATAGCTCACTTGCAGAACACAGTACGCAGCCATGATAGCTCAAAAAGTGAACTGGTTACTGGAACAGAAGGTAGAGCCAGAGGTTCCTGTGGGATGAAGAGAGTGAGCTGGAGAGCAAGTGGAGGGAGGAAGCGATCTGTGAGCTGTGGACACACAGTGGGGCCTCCCCCAGGGGTCTGATGCAGCAAGTCCAGTCCTCCTGGGGCAATGGAAAAGGAAGCAGGACTCATCCTTTGAGGCAATGAGATCCCTTCCAAGGAATTTGCACCTACCCTGAAGGCTATGAGAAGACAGTGACATGGTTAGTAGAGTTATGAGAATGACTGTTAAACTGGGGTAGGAATTGAGACAAGAGATTGTGTGGTGGTGCAGATGGAGAAGTGGGAAGGCAGGACAGATGCTCAGGGAGAAGAATGTACATAACTTGATATCCAGGTGGATGTTGGGGTGAAGTCAGATTTCAAGGTCACACCCTGGCTTGTGGGGTCTCTCATTCCTTTGTGTTTTTGCATGGGTTGCTTATCGTTTCTGACTGAACACTTTTCCCCTTTTCATTCAAATAACTCTGCCTACCATTCCACACCCAGCTGAGCATCACCTCTCTCTGGCAGTCCTCATGACTATCAAGATCTGGCAGGAAGAAGATCTGCAGTGTCACTGAGTAATTGGGGAGAACTATAAGAGAACTACTTATAGCATTGTGAACAGTATTCAAGAAAACCAAAACGTGATAGACAACACACACGGCTGGTAGAACTGTTACCCCCCCAGAGTTGCAAGCCTCGGAGAAGACAAGCATACCAGATCCCAAAGGAAAATGTTGTGTGTCAGGGGCCACCTTACAGAAGCTGCATCCTTCAGGAGGGGACAGGACCAGTCCACAAGGTTCCTGAAAAGAGCACCTCCCACACCACCCCCCCACCCCCCCACCCCCGCTTCCGGCAGAGAACTAACATTCAGCCTTTGTCTCCTCCCTCCTCCCTTTGCTCATTTTGCTTGAGCTCCTCAGCTCCTCACTGGCCAGATCCAGTTAGATAGCAGACATAAGAATCCATTGTTGTAGTCCTTGAAAACTGGCCCCTCGGTCACAGAGCAGAGTGGAGAAGGGATCTGGAATGTCCAGTGGAAGGCACAAATATACTCCATGCCTCTGGCCAGCCCCAGCTCTAGCATGGGCAGTAACCTCTTTTACTAGGTCCCACGACACCTAAGTTATCACCCCTGTGTTACTCTGTCTTCCCCACATTCCCCCCTCTCTCAGTAGACTGTGAGCTCTGTATCTGTCACATCTTATCTTTTTAATCTTCTAGGGTTAACACAGAGCCTGTCACATAGGAAGATCTCCCTAAATGTTGAGTAACCCAAGATTATCATTATTAAATACAAATTTCATAGAGAAAGTAAATTTCTTAATCTATTATCAGGCTGGTTTATGGCAAGAAAGGACAAGTTTCAGCATTATAAGTCTGAAGTCCCCAGAGGACATGTACATCCTGTTCTACTCTTTTTGTGGTGGATCAACATGTCATTAGTCAACAAGATGCAGCAGCTTTCCCTATGGGAAGGCAGAATTCCTACCAGAAATTAACACTTGTCCAGTTATTCATTTTCCAAAGCTAATGCAAAGCAACTGAAAGTAATGACGACCTTATTTCATGTAACTTTATAGGATCAAAGGGTATGTTGGGAAATTAAATTAACCAGATAAATGTAGCAACACAGAGCCCACAGCTATTTGCAACTGTAAGCATAAACTGGATGACAGAGTTTCAACTCTGAGAGTCTGGCCAGACTGCTCATGCTTCCCCGTTTTCCCAGCAACCTCAGAGCTCCTCTTTCCAACCTCTCCTAGATGGAAGAAATAGGGAAAGTTGTTATGACAGCATATTTTTCACTATATTCGCTATCTTAATGCTTAGACCCTTTGGATCAGGATCGCCACTTTTAGTAACAGAACATGTCTGGCCCTTCCTGGTGGCACAGCGGTTTAAAGTAAAGCACTAAGAAACTCAAGCCGCTTCAACATGAGTTCCCTCCCTGCCTGCCCGGGTGGTGAACCTCATGGTGCGGCAGACCTCTCTTGGCCCACCTGCTGCTCCCCTCAGCTGTGTGCTTCATTGATCTGCCTGTTCTGCTCCCCACTCTGTCTCTGGGGGGTCCTCTCACCGCCCCTGCCCCTCTGACCTGTACTCCAGATTTGTGTGCACAAATAAATAAATCTTAAAAAAAAGTAATAAAACATGTCCTTTGTAATGGCTCTCATTCATGCATCCATAGGTCCTGTGGCTATGTGATAGAAAGACAAGCCTTCTACCTTCATTTGAGAATGATTTCTTACCACATTCCAAACATATTAGGCACTCAAGGGCGATATTCTGATTAAAAATTCACTTAGACACACCTAGTCCTTACAAGTCACCATAGTTAGCACAACTTGCTAAAAGCTGATGAAAGCAGTGGGTTCCTTTCCCATTCAGTCATTAATCTGTCGATTGATGATTTTTTTAATGAATAATATAATAGTTTATTTTTATATCATTTCGTGAATTTTTCCATCTCAGCTGTAATCCCTGCAGGCTTACCATCACCAAATTACCCATGTGCCATCACCATAGTCCAGTGCATTTCCCTCCCCCCACTGTTTTTTATCCCATTCCCCACTTCACCCCCACAAAATGCCTCTGATACATGGCTGTTCATTATTATTATTATTTTCTCGCCTGGCCCGTTATATTCCTGCTATGAGTGAAACCATAGATGGATGATTTTTTTTTTTTTTTTTACCTACCCTCACAAAGCCTGCAGGGTCCTGCAATTCATGAAAAAATCAGAGGTGTTGCCAGTTTCAAACACAATTCAAAACAAGTTCTTATTCTCAAAAGCATGTAGAGATTATTCTTCAACTTCACAAATATCCTTGGCACAGAACATCCAAGTCTACCAGTTTCAAGAATTCTGTCTCCATTTTGTAAAGTCATGACTGAGATTTTGGTAGCCCTGCAACTGAGCATACCACGTGCTTCCTTCAGCTGGACTGGCTAGGTTAGTAAATAGCTATAAAGTTTTTTTTCAAAAATTTAGAGAGAACGCTTTTTCAGTAAAATTAAATTCTAGAGAAGAAACATTCTGGGGGTTATTTTGGGGAAAGTAAATATATATACTTTATTTTCTCTCTTCTGGTTTCTATTTCTTGATAAATTATAACCTCAGCTGTCTCTCATTGACATTAAACTTGTCTTGTGACTCTCAAATGTTTTTAGCAGCAAATCTCTTTGCATCAACAAAACCTGCCATATCTTGATGCAGGCAAATCCCAGCGGGCACTTCTATCACCTTCATAGGTCCTGATTCTACCCAAATCCGGTGGGATCACCCTGAATGTGTACATCTAAGTGAGGTTTGTGGAGGTATAACTTACTTACAGAGAAACTTACATTTTCACGTGCATTGTTAGATGAATTTTGGCCCAGTCTTACTATAGGCAAGATATAAATTTCTTTATGTTCCTGTTAATCAGCTCCCTTCCCTGGGCACATTCTCTATAGCCACTGATCTGATTTCTGTCCTTGAAATTTTCTTGCCAAAATGTCACTTAAGGGGTCATTCCATTTTTATTTTTTTGTGTCTGGATTTTTACCCTTGGCCTGATGATTTTGCGATCCCTCCCTGATTTTGTATGTCTTGGTAGTTTGTTCTTCTTCTTCTTCTTTTTTTTTTAAATTTGTTCCTTTTTACTGCTTAGTGGAAGTTTATTGTTCTTGTAGGGTTTTAAAAGGTGTCCTTCAGCTTTTGATTCTTCTCTGCATAAAGTATAAGGTTTCCATGCAAATTTCTTTCTTTCTTTTTTTTTTCTTAAAATACCTGCAAGTCCTGGTAACACCACTGAAAGAACAGAGAAAGTGTTTGTGACACCAGCATCATCATCATGGTCACACAGCTCCATCAGTTGCCATGCCCCAAGCTGGGTCCCAGCCTTCGAGAACCTCTGTCTGTTCCTAGTATGATTATTAAGGGGAAAGATGTCCTAAAGGAACTCTGCAGAGTCTTATGGACTCCACCTCCTACTCCAGTGATTGGAAACTACAACTCCCAGCAATACCAGGGAATAACTGCGAGGACCCAAGGGCATAGATAGCAGGAATTCTGGGACATGTGGGGGATAAATATGGTGCCATTGCATCTCTCGCTCTCTCTCACTGGGGAAGAAGCTCTCCTGACCGTGTGACTCTAGCATGTTCAGTCAGCCTAGCCGTAAGGTATTCCAGTTACTTTGTATCCCTCTTTCTTTCCCTGGGTTGTTTCCTATTCCTTTTCCCATTTGTAAATAAACCCGTTATTGACCCTTTTGTTTGTACCTGCAGTATAACTGAGTTGTGACCGCGCGGGTGAGTTCCCACAGACAGGCGGTCCTGTTCACTCTGGGCTACCCTGTAACACTATAAGTCCTTGGAATTATGTAATCAAAGCAAGACAGTATTGTTTGTATCTCCTTCTCTCTTTCTTTTTAAATTTTTTTAAAAAAGATTTATTTATGCATCCAAGAACTGGGGCTAAAGGTATATGTGTAGGGGACAAGGGTGTAAGACAAGTCACCAGAGACAGAATGGGGGCCAGAACAAGCAGATCTACTAAAATATCCTGCTGAAAGGAGCAGTGGGTAAAACAGGAGAGGCCTGCTATGCCATGTGGGTCAGCTCCCTGGGTAGGCTCGAACTCTCACCACACTGGTTGCAGATGCCTTCATAGTACTGAGATTAACCCCTTGAGTCACCAGGGATGCCCTCTTTTTTATTTTTTAACACATAATTACCATACAGATTATTAAGGTATGGAAAGAGATAAGGGAATGCTTTTGTCTAAAACCAAAATTCAGCTTCTATATGTCTCCCAAGAACAAAACTATTTCTACACCCCCACACAAATTTCTTACAAATACCTCAGCCAAAAACGTTGGCTTTGGTCACTGTTTACTTGACCACATAGTTACAAGCATTTTTTGAATTCTCAGTGCTGTCATCTGACAAATAGCTTTGTTCCCCTCTCCAAGACCTCACCATCTGCCAAAGATTTCACTGAGTCAGAGCCTACATGTGGAGAATGGGGTGGGGATGGAGGTGAAGGGGGTGAGATCACAGACACTTGGGTGCTTTCCTCTGGAACTTTGGCCTTTCCTGATAGTGCATCCTAGTGAACAGTGGAGCATCAGTATGTGTTCTAGAAGATCCCTTGTAGGACATCTGGTGGAAGCTCCTGATTCAGGCAGGATGATGCAGTAACAGTAAGACAGGGAGACGAGACTGCTTCAGAGGTGCATGGATACAGATTGATCGTCTGGAAGAAGAGAGAAAAGTAGGTACATGTAGGTACAAAGTAGGTACATTTGCCTTCTCCAGTAACACTATGATTGTGTCCATTTCACAGATGATGAAACTGAGCTTAACAAAGCTCAATAACTTTCTGAGTTTCTACAGTTAATAAGATAGAAATCCAGAACTGTAGAGAAGCACCACCCTATGGACTACTCTGGTATGGGTAGAGGGAAACATATTCAGTAAATCATGGAAAATTACCTTAAAAACAAAAACTATGCTTTTGGAGAGTGGCTTTGAGTCCCCAGGAAGCAGTTTTAGAGCAATATATCAGTAGCAATATGAGGAATGAGCATATTGTAAAAGCATTTGCTGGGTTTCCTTTCTTCTTATCCACCTCTTTCACGTTGTCCTTCCTCCCACATATGGGGAAGAGAGATTTGTGCAATAACATGTTAGCAGTTGAGAACAATTCAGCAAAGCCTGCTGCCAGCTGCCTTTTCTGACACAGACAACATCCCCTCCATTACTTTCTTCCTTTTGGGTAAGTAACCTCCTCCCCCTTTCCCAGCAGCTTTGGAGATAGAAGGAGGCAATGTAGCCTTTTACCCTGATTTTTTTTGGTCTGTAATTTAAAACTGCCATAACTCATATAACTCATGAAGAGAACTGTGACCAAAAAATCATGGCAAAACCATCATTCAGACCCCAAGGAAAGAAATGTGGAGTCCTGTCTCTTTCAGCTATAATTTGCCTCAGAACCTGCAGATAACTACTGGCAAAATCAGACAATGGGGACTAAGGTTAGAAAATTTGTCCATGAAAAGCTGTTTTGTTTTGTTTGTTTTTTTTCCTTCTCACCCTTTTCCCACATCTTCATGAGAGAATCAAAATAGTTTGCTGTATTGGAAGGTGACCAAGAGTAGAAAATTGATGTTCAGTGGGCTAAATGCTATATGACTCTCCAAATTTGGGAGCTTAGATAATTTTTAGATTTGCAGATTAAAGGGCCTGGTCAAGTTGAGTTGGGTTAATTAGTTAGCTAGACAAATTCTATGGTACTAGTTGTATCTTAGTGTTAATTTTTCTTTTGTTCCTATGTGGAACAAAACTCCCCTATCCTATTAAGTCCAGGCTTCCAGTCTGTAACAGCTATAACAGCCTATCTTATGATTAAAGCTCAGTGTCCTAATCATTCCTTTCTTTTAGGAAGATATGACATATGCTAGAAAAGTTCTCATAAATACTATTGAACATGTAAACCATCAAATATAACATTACAGAAATATTTATATGAGATACTATTTACTTTTTTAATATAATTTTTAAAAGATTGAATTATTTATGCACACAGAACTGTGGTACTGGCCAGAGGTACAGCGGTGGTGAGAGGATTCACCAGAGACAGAGTGGGGAACAGAGCAGGTAGATCAATGAAGTTCACTGCTGAGGGGAGCAGCAGGCCAGACAGGAGAGGTCTGATGCACCATGGGGATCACCTCCGGGGCCAGGGATCAAACTTGCCCTGAAGCAGCTGTGCATTGTCCAGTTGCACCACCAGGGAGGGCCCAGACACTATTCACTTTTGTAAGTTTTTAATTCCCCGTTCCTAGTCTGATGCCTAAGGATTTGTGAGTTCAGGATCTAGGGTTAGATGCTTTGGATTCATTGCCAACTCTGTTATTTTTTTTCCAGTGTGATTTTGGGCAATAAAGTCAATACTTTCTTTGTGTCTTGCTTTCATTATTTCAAATAGACACTTTAAGTGGCAGTCACTTCACAGGGTTGGTCTGATTTTGAGGTGGTCAGTTATGCAGTGTCCACTATAACACATGTGACACACAGGTTGTGTGGTTAATGCCTTTCAGCCCTTAGGCTCTTGAGCAGTGCCCTCCTGATTTGCCTCCACTTGGCTGGATAATTTTCTTTTGCCAAAGCAATTCTGGCAAATGACATGAAAGCAGAGAATTAGCAGGTGTTTCCACAAAGGTTGGTCCTCTGGGGACAATTGAACAACCTAAAGGAGTTGTGCTGCCCTGTTGAAGAGACAAGATGGAAAAAGACAGAAATACCTGGTTAAATTTCAGCTCTTCTAGTCATCCAGGCTGAGTCTTCAGATAGCCCAGCCCCAGCAGATACCAGGTACACCTGAAGCATCACTCATCTGAGTCTAAATATTCCATAAAATCATGAGAAATAATAAAGTCTCATTGTAAGTCACTGAATTTTGTAGTAGCTAGCAATAGATACCTACTACATAGCAATAGATAACTGATAGTGTCCAATAAGTGATCACTATTTTTTTCAAGTTGTCATCATTATCCATTGATTTTAGTTCATTCAAGAAAATTACCATTGGCATGGAAAGTTGTGTTTCTCAATAACTCATTCACTCAGTGCAAATACACTGTGTTTTTACTATGTGAAGAACAAATGACTAGTCTCTCATTTCTTAAAAATGGTATCTGCTCCCACAAGTTTCTTTCATAAGAATTTTTATTCTTGAGTTTGCAAAGCAGAAAAATTTCAATTTCTCATCTTGCTGCAATTATTATTGCACAAGAATAATGTTTATCTGCTTTTTTAAAGTCTTTGAAAAATGTAGGAGGGAATCAGTGCAAAAACCAGACCTTATTTTTTTATATACTTTTCTTGATAGTAAGTTGAAAAATACTCAACACTACATCAAAATTATAGACTTTTGAGGATAAAAGGACCTTTGAAAGGTCAGCCAGTCTGCATTACTGTAGGTAGCTTTCATCTTAGCTTCCTGGAGAGCTGCCAAGCCTCCTGTTTTGAAAGTCCTGTGAAGAACACTCTCTGGGTAGCAGCCACAAAGTCCTGTTGTTGTTTCCAGGGGAATCAGAGGGTAGCATAGACTCAGTGGTCTTCTCAGCCCCTGCTTTAGGGGCTGTGGTAATTTAGGGTCATGTTTGTAGCTGTGAAGAGTCATGTGGTTGAAAAATCATCTATTTCTTGCTGGTTAATAGACAGCATCTCCTGGGCATAAAACAAAGATGAGTTAACACACAGTTGTGAGGTAAAGAAGTTTGACTACTGGCCAGACCTGAAGGTTTTCACCTCAGATATAGTTGACTTTGGTTGTTTATGGGACAAATGAGTTTTACTTTTTGCCTTATTTTTCCATTTCCATTTGCATTCTAGGTTACATATATGTGTAGTATGTGTGTATGCGGTTGAAGACACACAAAAGTGCACACACATACACACACACATACACTTTGTATATATGATAGCAAGTACCCTATTAATCTAAATTTGACTTTAGGAAGATAGGAAATGAGTCTGTTCCCATTCCCCACATTGTTCAAAATTAGTTATTTCAAGATATTAATAAGGTGGGAGTCAGGATCAGAGGAGGAACAGTAAAACCATTTGGTCTCGATAAAAACACATTTATAAAAGCTCAAATTTAGAATTCTGACATTGTTTACAAAAGGGTTTTAAAATAGAGTTATAAAATTTGACATTTCTCATTCAATTCTCAATTTGTGTCTAGTTGGACAATAGTACTTCAAATGTGCTACTAATTAAAGAAAAAATAAAACTATAAATAGCAAAGTTATACGCCATTGTGTTTTATGAATTAAATTCACTAATATAAAAATTAAGACATACAGTGATTTTGTGATCCTATGTTGTTGACAATTTTTAAAAATAGAAATAAGTGTTTATTGAGTCTTTATGACATACTAGGCATTTCACAGGAAACTTCACAACCACATAATGATGCAGGAACTATTACCATCTCATTTTAAAGCTGAGGAAACTGAGGCTCAGACATTTTGGCAATAAGCCTAAGGCCCAAGGTCCAAGCATGGAAGGTCGATGTGGCCGAAAAATCTTGCTTCAAAGCTAATGTATTGAGTCCCAAATCTATCGCCTCAGTTTCTGAAAGCTCCACATGTTGAAAAGACCTATTTTATCTTCTAGAGGAAGGTAAAGAAAACGGGAGGACATCAATGGGAACAACGCCAGTGAGGATGAGTGACCCATGTGGTTGCTCATAACCTGCAGCAGATGCTGGAGCCGAGGAAGCAGCCGCTTGGCTGGGTGTCTGCTGGTGCAGGCCCACAGCATCTTCCTGCCCGGAGCTCCTGCTCGCTCTTCCTCTCCCACTAGTTTTGTTTTTACCTCTTTACCCCAAGATTCCTGCAAGCAGAGGTCTCCAATCCTTTCTCACATGCTCTCGCTATGCCTGCTCTGCACCCCACCCACTTTCAATCTCTGACTAAGGCTCCCAAGTGGAGACCACACTGTTGCCCAATGTGAGCAAAGGAAAACCTGGGGCTCAAATATTCTGCTACCTCAAACTCTGGATTGACCCTTCTAAGTGCAAGGTTCAAAGGGTATGGGAGAGAAGAGGAACCTGCATGTAAGTGGATGCAATGTGTTAGAAATATTGTCTCTGCTGTCAGGACCGGTAGCAAGAGTGTTTGGAGGAAACATATTTACACTGTGCGCGGTGTCAGGGAGACCTGCTGAGCTGCCACCCTTCCTCTGTGTGCATGTGAGGTGACAGGTAGACAGAGCCACTCCCCATTGCATAGAATGGCCGATTCACAATTGTTTGAATCATGAGGCTTCATCAACATCAGTGATAAGAGCTTTGTAATCATCTACAAAATGTTTGAGTTATGAAAAAAAATGATTACAGCAAAAGACACAAAATAAATGTGTAGTTAAATGCCACAAATCATAAGAGAATATCATTAGTCAGCCACATATCAGTTCATGTATAAACAATATTCCATGTGTAATGTGGGTAGCTGCCATATGATTTAGTATGTTCTCAGTGATTTTAAACTGGCACCGATTGAAAGGGCTTGCTCTCTCAGAGGAAACTGGCAGTGAAGAAAGGGTGGCATCTTTTGGAGGACTTGCAGAGGGAGGATACTATGAACCCCTGAAAGAGGGCAGAGTAAAACAATGGGAGGCCTATCAAAAATTCTCACGTATCCCACAGAGTAACTCCCTCCTTCTGGCCCCACAAATCTTTAGTACAATTTAAAAAATTACAATCGGGCCCTCCCTGGTGGCGCAGCGGGTTAAAGCACAGCACTGAGAATCTAAAGCCGCTTCCGCATGAGTTCGATTCCCGCCTGCCCCGGAGGTGACCACATGGCGTGGCAGACCTCTCCTGACCCGCCCGCTGCTCCCCTCAGCAGTGTACTTCGTCGATCTGCCTGTTCTGCTCCCCACTCTGTCTCTGGTGAATCCTCTCACCCTCCACATCTCTGGCCTGTACCCCAGTTCTGTATGAATAAATAAATAAATCTTAAAAAAAAAATTACAATCATGCTGAAATGTAATATTTTGCAGGAGTCTGCAAGGGGAGTGGTGAAAAATTGAGCCTAGAGGATTTCTCTTTCTTACATCTTTAAAACTACACCTAACTCCATTTTCTACCCATGTGTCTAACACCTCATAGTTCTACCAGGCAATGTCTGCCCCCTGACAGCAAGAGTCTTCTGTACAGTTTTCCATCCAGGAAACAGAAGCAGTGTTCTAAAACAAACAAACAAACAAAAAACCATGAAAGTAAATGTCTTCAGATCTCTTCCTTGAGTTTTAAAAACTCTGTGTGATGTGCCCTGGGTTCAGCTGGCCATTCATCCTTATCATCAGGCCCTCTCTTCCCAGTCACATCTTCCCACTCTGCATCTTCTTTAACATGTTCAGCAAGGACTAATCTCAAATGTCTGCCCCAAGTGACTCTCTCCGGAATATCTTTCTTACTTGTTGGTCACTGAGCTGGCCATTCAGGGAGGACTTCCCTGAATCCCCAAAGGAAAATCATTACTTTCCCATGTTTTTCATCATCAAGTTGCCATTGTCTATAATGTTATAATGCCTTGGGTGTAGCACGTGCTCGATAAATACCTCTTGAAAGAATGTGTTAAAAGAATTTTTTTAATGGGTCTGAATTAACATAACTTGTACGAGTCATACTGGGGTTATTTACAGGTCCTTTGATTGGGGTAAATAAATTTTAACAAGTGTCCAAGGGTTTTTAAGGAATATCTGGATTCCGTATATATTTAGTTATACCTTATCTCATTGCAAAGGTATCTGGTTATTTCTCAAAAGATATATGTCTTTAAACTTTAAAAAGAAAATGGTGAATAGTATAAGGAAATAAACATTGAAAAAATAAGTAAAGTGAGGGCAAGATTAGCAATTAAAATAACACATCAAAAAATCCTTTCTTTTTTGCCCAGAAGAACTGCAATTTGACTTTAAACTTCTGAATGGCTTGTGACAACTCTTGTAATCTAATGGCTTTAAAAAAAAAAAAGTGAAAAAAAAAGTGAAAATTTATTGAATTTCTATGTTACTCATGAATCATAATATGCTATGCTAGCCTTAACTGTTTTCAATTTATTTCCTTAGTCTTAGTTATAACACTGAATGTGATGTATTACTAATCAATATTGAACATTTGCACTCTAAGGGGTTATACATTTCAAAAAATCTCATGTGCAACCCTAAAACTCCTTAACATTCTGACTACTGAAAATATTTATGAAGAGCACTGTCTGCAGGAGAGTGGACAAGTTCAGTGAGAGACACAGGTCTGATGTGACTTGTTTCTAGTCAGTAGAAAAAAAATCTAATGGTTTAATGTAGGACCCTTAATAATATCAAGACTTGTTTTGTTTTTCATTCTTTTTAAACATACATTATTTTCAAGAGCATCAGCAAGCCTGTTTCCAGAGACAATATGTTAAAAAAATCACCTTCCCTTTGTGTTGTCAGACAGTAGCTTCAGCACAGATAGAGCCTTTATGCATATCATGGAAAAGACGTAAATAAGTATGTGTCAGTCTCAAACATAAATCCAGAGGGAGTGTTTATCTGATGAAGAAATGAGTACAGAGGCCACTGTGCTTTCTTGGGAAGAGTGGATGAGAGGAGTTAACCTCTGTTCTAGTAACTTTTAATTTGATGGGGTTGGTGAGTGAGAGTGGGGAAGTGGCCAGAACTACTAACCTCAGAATAGGCAAAGGTCTAAAACTGGTTCCCTTTTCTTCTAATTACCTACACCACCACAACCCTACCCTCTCAGCCCTCCTCCCCAGAATAGAGCTCCTTACATGGTTAATTTTTTTTTTTCTAAAATGTACATGTTTTCCAAAACTTTGCTTGACTTTGTTTTTCTCTTTAGGACTTTTCTGTTTCCCCTCTCCACTTTCTACCAAACACATATTTTTAAAGGCAGTGGAACAAAGTGTTGTTGAAAGCATGGGTTATGGGATACTGGCTAGGTTCCTTAATAACATTGTGCCTTTATTGCTTGTTTGCAAAATTTGGCATGATAATTGCACCTTCCAGGGTAGCTGTGAAGAATAAATGAATGTATATGCACAAAGTGCTTGAAACAGAAACTGTCCATGGTAAGTGAGTGCTAGCTATCAGTTTGATTATACCTTTAAAATGGTTCCCCTTCCCTCTCCTGTGTTTCTGAGCAGAAACTATATTTATCCCGTTGTCTCTTATCTCACTGTCTGTGTACACTAGTGGAATTCCTTTCACGTTTTCCTTGCTTGGAGAACTCCTATTCATCCTTCAAAACTATGTTTCCTTCTGCAGAAAATCTTTCTTAACTGAAACATCCTCCCTTCTGCTGCTTTCCCTAATACACAACTATGTGTACAACCTATGTGTACCTCTCTACTACAGCATTTAGAAAGCCAATGGTGTATTATTTTTTTACTTGTCTATTGTCACAAAGAACTGCCAGAACAAGGGCTGGAATTTGACCCTTGTATCTGCAATGTCTGACACAAAACTTCCTACCCAGTGGTTGCTCAGTTCAAGGTTAGTGAACTAAAATGACTATAGACTGATCACGTAGTGGTGGTGGTGAGGGGGAATCCATATAACAACAGCATCAGTTTTTTTATGTATTTCATACATCAGCAATCAGTTTCATGCTAGCTTTTCAGGCTAGGACTAAAAGAAACTACTTATTTTTATCTTTTACCACTTAAATATTTATCTCTTAATTACAGAGACAAAAATCTTACTTCCCTGAAAAAATACATTTCAGGGAAGTTACTTAGGTGTTGGAGGGTACCCTTTACTGGGCGTTGTACTTGATGTCCCTTTTCTGTTCCTTCTACTTGTAAAACTTGGGGAAAATTAGTTCTTCCTCCTTAACTTTACTGTATGACTGTTAAGATGCTTGCCTTGCTTCTCTCTCTCTCTCTCTCTCTCTGTGTGTGTAGCTTGGATGTAATGGTATTTATGAATGTACTTTTGGAATAGCACATCATCCCTCTACAGAGTTGAGATACTATATTTTCTGGGGCGAAATCATGGTTCTTAGATTTAGGCACCTATCCCACCAAGGGTGGAAAACTATTCTCACTGTAAGGTTAAGTGGAGATAACATTTTTTTGAATTAAGATTTATCTGCAAGCAATTTACACATATTACATTTCATTGAATTTTTTGTGTTAAGTCATGTTCCAATATAGTTTATATAGTAGAGTGATTTTGAGGGGTTGGGTGCATTTGTGCATCTCAAGCCACTATGTTTCTGCGAGGCGTGATGTGTGCTTGAAAGCTAGAAGTATGTCCCCAGGATGGAAGCAGAACTGGACAGTTGGGCAAAGACCAGTTTGTGTTCTCCAGACACAGAAGTGTGTCGATTATGACTGCTTTCACATAGTAACTGAACCATGAAAATGTATACATACAACGATTTGTCAGTCAGAAGATGTCAACATGCCAGTCTTCTAATGTTTCTATGCTGCTTCTAATTTTACTGTGATGATAACAATGAAGCCACAGCACTGCCATCAGAAACCGGAGCATGTCCATGAATAACTAACAGACTGCATATAGTTTTCCCAGTCAATTTTCAAAGACAAACGTGGGTTGGTTTTTGTATATAAATTGCCAGTGCGCCTTTTCCATTCCGGTGGGAGATCTCTGAAGGGAACGTTACAGCTGTGATGAATAACAGTTCCTCTAAAGAAGCTGGCACCAGGCACGAATTTCGTCCCACTGAGGGGAACATCACGTCTGTTGCCAAATGTGCCAGGTTCCCTCCATTAAATAAATATATACGTGTGTCATTTGGCTTTGTTTCCTAGTCCTTGGCTCAATGTAAACTAAACACTTTATTATTAATAATATGATAGCTTTATGTAAAGTCAAGGAATGACTCTGTCCTTAGAGAGTATCTCCCACTGTTTATTTCCTTATTATTTACAATATTGTTTAACTTCTCATTTACACTATAGTGAATGACAGAGTTCTTTCCAATATAAGTGAACTCATGTGGTCAATATTTTAATTGATGATCCTATAATAACAAAAATAATAAGAATTAAGATTTATTATGTAAAAGTTACTTTCTGTTATTATTCTCCATTTTACATGTGGAAACAGGTTTAGAGAGGTTAAATGACTTCTGCAATATGGTGTAACTTGAATTTGAACCCAGATTACCCTGTTCTAATGCTTTTTCTATGTAAGTAAAGCATAAAAGGACTGTTCAATAAATCTTTTTTTTCCCCAAACAGTGAGAATCATAACTCTTCTCTTGTCTAATAGAGAAGCTTTTTAGAGTGAACATTCACCAGTGTTTTCTCAATAATTATTAAATTATTATAAAATATTTAATTTTTATGAAATGACTTTAAAATAAAAAACAATTCTCACGGCATTAATTAGTATCAAAAAAAGAGAGAGAAGTTTTGGAGTCAAATATCCAGTTTTCTGTTTCTTTTAAAGATTATATTTGCTATAATTTCTGTTTTAAGATCATGTCACCTGGCTCATGGGTCATTTCTATAAAATTCAACCTCTCTGACTTCATTCTCTCCCCCTGCCCCTGTAGCCTAAAGGTGCTTGATGAAGCTATAATTTGATGTCCCACTCTCAATCACGTACATACTCATCTCCTTTTCCCTACCTATAGTAGATCTAGTGCGGATGGAAACATCCAGATTCCCTAAGACTCTATCTTACTTATCTGTTCTAATTTCTTACAAATAACCAACATAGAGGTAGAGCCATAGCTCTGTCTGCGACACACTGCTGATTCCTGATTCCACACAGGCCTCACATTGTCCAGTCTCATCCTCACCATGTGACAGGCCTCAAGGTCATTTCTTTCTTGAAATCAACTATATGAAACTACTCTCATGTTGTTTTCTTCTGGACCTCATGTAAAGTTTTTCAATTAGTTGAGCTATCAGTTAGTCCTAATGTTAAATAGACCAAGTTTGGGATCACCAGGTATAGCATAAGTTCCTTAGAGTTTTCTCTTGCATCCTTTTGGATGTTCAGTTCAAGGCTGAAGAAAGAACAGGTGCTCACTATATACTCGTTGTCTGGAACTCATCACACTTGGGTCTAATTATTTTCATTTTCTAATATTTTTATTGGCTAACCACAATTTTATTTAAGTAATATTCTAAAACAGACTAAACATACTGTGGTAAAGGTTGAATTACCTAAGAAAGGTAATTCCACCTCAATACAATGGAATGTTAAGTAGCCATTTAGTTTGTCTTTTTGAAGCAACAGAAATATTGTAATGCTTTGCAATGTATGGATGTTTACAAATGTTATAAAGCATATGTTCAGAATAATCTCAATTTGAGAATCAACACTCCACCTTTAATAATATATCAAAAAGTACTAATAATAAAGGAAAAGATGCTGCACAAATTGGTCATTTTAAATAGCTTCTACTCATCAAAATATATCTTTAACAAAGCATCAAAGTTATCCTGTCAGAGGACTCATATCCACAATATATGTTTTCTACAAATCTAAAGAGAAAAGATGACACCATTTTAAAGATGAACAAGTTCTTAATAGGTAAAAAGAAGATAACGTGGTCAATAAATAAAAATGTGCTTAACATAATTAGTCAACAGAGAAAACCAAATGCAAACCATAAAAATGCCAGGGCACATCATATGGCTAAAAATAAAATTTTAAAAATGTTGGGAAGGATCTGGAGCAACTAGAACTCTCAGGCATTATCCAATAGAATATAAATTTGAACCAAAGGAATTTTTGGAAATTCCTTTTTCTTTTTTCTGTTTTTTTTTTTTTTTTTTTTTTTTTCTGGAGAACTTCCAGTGATCTCAGCTGTTCCACTTTGGCCACATGTATTGGCCATAGACTTTATTTCCATTATTATTATTTTTTAACTTCCCATTATGTCTCTCTCCATCCTAAAAATAAAGAAAATGAGATTGTTCAGGAAGGGAACCTTTAGATTATTTTAGTCACATGTAGACATATACTCTATTTTGCATATGTGACAGGTCAATTTATTCATATTTTTTCCCTCATTTTGAAACAGGGCTGCATGGCTGCTATATTCTTCTGAAGACAGTGCCCAATAGAGGACACCCAGCAAAGAATAACTCTGTGCACAATTGCAAGGCCACTCAAGCTCAGGAAACAACAATAATGGGGTTTATTTAACTAACGGGGGAAAAAAGAGTTACTAAGTCTACAAGTGGCTATCTCACCCTAGCTAGAGTCCACAGTGCTCAGAATTCCCAGACAAAAGACCATCATCCAATTTTCTCCTTATCTCCACCATGTTTACCTTGTTTTCCATTTTTGTATTAGAGGTGTCTATCTAACCTCCTAGGTTGGTTACTTATTTACTCTTTTCTTTCTTTTTTGGGGGGTGGGAATGTAGAATACCTTGAATTTATCATGTCATCCTTTAATGAAATTTTTAATTTGGCTATAATATTTTAATTCCTATGAGCTCTGCCTTGTTATTTGATCTTGTCCTCTTCATCAGATTTGATTTGCTTAACATATGCAATAGCCTTCTCCTGAAGGACATGAATTATAATTCTTCAGTATTTTCTTCTGCTTTCTTCATTATTGATCTATATTCTTTTAGTCTGTCTTATTTGTCTTTAGGGTTGCTTTCTTTTTACTGGAAGATTTTCTCAATGTTGGTGATCCTTAGCTTCTGTTCATACTTTAGAAGGTGGAATTAAAAGTGTGTGAAAGCTCTGTATGTGTGAGCAATGTGAGTCACCTAGTAGACTTGCCTATAGAAGAAGAATGACAAAATTTTAATAATAACGATAATGCAAGATTATTTGCAAGGAAAAAAGCAACTTAATACTAAAGATTCATGAACAATGAAAAATCTAGCTCATGAAAAGAGAGACTGATGAATGCAGAGGAAATTATTAAATTCTAGAAAGTATATTACTGAGAAAGAGTTGAAGGAACAGATATTCAGCAGGGTAGTTTTTAACAAAGTGAAAAAACTTTTTTGATTTTGAGCAACTGTTAAAAAATTAACCTGAGAGGATACTTGAAAACGTATTGGTGCGAACCCTCCCTGGTGGCGCAGCAGGTTAAAGCACAGCACTAAGAAGCTAAAGCCACTTCAGCATGAGTTCGATCCCTGACCTGGAGGTGACCCACATGGCACAGCAGACCTCTCCTGATCCGCCTGCTGCTCCCCTCAGCAGTGTACTTCATCAGTCAGCCTGTTCTGCTCTCCACTCTGTCTCTGTTGAATCCTCTCAGCACCCCTACACCTCTGGCCTGTACCTCAGTTCTGTGTGCATAAATAAATAAACCTTAAAAAAATTATTGGTGTTTGATAAAAAATTTAAAGCATAATTTAGAGACAATTCCATTAATATAATGCATGCTTTTTTGGGATTTCCTTTCTTTTTACATCGTTTCCATCTTACAAAAATTTACATTTAAAAACACGTTAACTGCTCAAGAGTTCTGTGAATACTAACTTTTTCATTTTGCCTCATTAGTTAATTTTACCATAAACTAAAACTACAGTAAACCTAAAACATGCAAGTGAGAAAAGTATTTCTCAAGACTATTTTACTTATATTGTTAGTAGGAAGTCTTCCAAACAGGATATTCTTTTCTTATATAAAATTGATTGACTTTTATATATTTTACATCATTGTTCATTTTTGTACAGTGTTGTGCTTTCTCCTCTCAGGTGTAATATCCATTAAATTCCCAGCACCAACTCACCTGTGCATCATTACCACAGTTCCTTGTGCTCTTCCCTCTCTTTTGATCCCTCTCCAATGTAGAATGATTCAAAAGGATATCTCCACCCCTATGTTTACTGAAGTACTATTTATAATATTAGGTAAGATATGGAAACAACCCAAATGCCTAAAAAGTAGCCTACTGGATCAAGATGTGGTATATGTACACAGTAGGATAGTATTCAACAATAAAAAACAAATTCATGTCACTACATAGATGGAGCTAGAAGGGATTATGTTCAGTGAAATAAACTAGTAGGAAAAAGAAAACTACCAGATGGTTTCACTTATAGGAGGAGTATAGGGAAATCAAAAAGGAATCAGAAAACACAATAATAACAATAAATAAGAACACAAAATTAGCAGGTAACTATAAGCAAAAACAGGGTATTCTTAAGAGTTTTTCTAGGCAATATTGCATTCACAGAGATACTCAAGGGAAATGAAAATTGTACATGCCTCTGAACCTCATTAATTCAGGTTTTCATACTTGCCTTTTAATCATTTTGCCATATTAGCCTCATTAATTCATTATCCTTGCTTCCCCCTCTCCTATTTTCTGTCCTCTTATAATTGGTGACCACAATAGGCAAAAGTACCTTTGGTTTTTGTTGTTTGCTAGCTCTTCTGTCAGGTTTATTTGGTGAAATAAACAGTTTGTCACAAATATTGATTGCTCAACTTCTTGCAGGTGTGTGGAAGGTGGCTCGCTAATTAATGAGAGACTTATTTTGAAGGGATTTCCTCTGCTGGAATTTTACTTCTTGACTCTCTGCCCAATGAAGTAATGGCAAAAAATTATCTCTTGCCAGATAATTCCTTGTACATCAGGAAGGAACTGAGGGTTGTGATTTAACTTGTAAGATAAGTGAGATATTAAAATGGAGAAGTGCAGCCGGAAGATAAATTGAGGTAGCATGAAGAATTAGGTGTAGTTGAGGAAGAAGTCTCCCTGGTTCACAGAGTGCAGTGGTCCTTGCTCCTAACTGCAAATAAGAGCCACGGAGGCAGCTTGAAATCAAATACCGTTGTGTGGACTTTTTCTCCAGACCAACTGAAACAGATTCTCTGGAATTAGTGCCTGGGGGTCTACACAGGTTAAATTTCCCCAGATGATTCTGATGCATTGTAATGGTTGAGGACAACTTATAAAACAGGCAAGATGCATTACACAGTGATTTGGAATAATTAAGCCTCCTAAGACTTCTTAAAACTGGGTCCCCCTATGAGAGAATATACAAAGACATAGGAGGCAGGTGTTCTACAAGCAGGTGGGAAGTGGCAGTTTCATGGTTGATTTGGGCAAATAGAAATCTGGAGCGCTTGACAGATGTGACAGGCCTTTAATGCTGAAGCAGGGGACCAAGTACAGGCTGGCAGCAGGCTGGCAGGCAGGCTGAGGGGGTGAGGGGGGACTCTGTCAACTAGCCTCTCAAGCCCCTGTGACCCTGTGCTACTCTCTCTCTTTCACTTCTCCCTGGCATTGTGTTTCTGTCTCTCCCACCACTCTCTCTCTCAGCTGGGCTTCCATACTTATAGGTACATGTGCTCAGTGATCTCTGGCTTTGTGGCCCCGATGTCCATAATCATTGTCGCACATGTCCTGTGCTCACATGTTTCAGCCTTGGGTATCTGCGCATGACTGGTGTCTGCACTCCCAAACACCTTTTGCACTAACATGCTATTATGTGTGGGTAGTTAAACCTGCTAGGAAAACGAAGCTGCAGGTGGCAGGCATAGGTGCTGGCAGCAGGAGGCAAAGAAGAGCCTGAGCTACTCTGTGTTCCCTACAACAGGGTCCTCAGTAGCCTTTCGACTCTATTTGTGAGTGGAGACAACACAAGACTGCAATCAAGTGGTTGCTGACATATTGGGATTCTAGGAGCAAAGAGCTTCACAGGGAGCCCCAGGTTAGGGTTTGGTAGAGAGTAGAAGAAGAGCGTGCTCTGCAGGTGAGACAAGGGCAAGATCAGTGGGAAGCTGGCTGAGGATTGACCTACCCTACCCCTGAGCACTCTGTGCAGAGAACTTTACATCCACCTTTACTGAAACTCCTCAGTGAAAGGCCATTCCAGAAGGAGAGCCTGGGCCTAAGAGATGGAACAGGATTGTTCAGGATCTATTCCCCTATTCTGTGGGAGAATTCAGACTAGGCATACAGGAGAAAAGTGGGAGCACCTGTTTTCTGCAGCTGTGAGAACAGGTGATGCGAATCTTGACTTTACAGAGTCAAAATGGAGAAGTGGGAGAAAACTGGTCTCTAGTGAAAGAGGAGCTGAGAAACCCTAATGAGGGCTAAGAGTTTCAGAAGCTGCACTACTAGAACCAGCGAAGAAAGTCAAGAGTTGGCCCAACCAACACTGGAGACTGAACGCTGTTGCCTCAACTTTTGTGCTCCTAGAGACAGGAAGTCCATGAAGCAGGAACTTCAGACAGGTCCCTCTGGATGTCAGAATGAGCTCATGAACTTAAAGTAGCATTCAGATTTCAAAAAATCATTATATGGTTTGATTTTTTAAGCACCATGCACCTTTGCTTGCTTCACCCCCACCTGGTCCTCAGTGCTATTGAGGACACTTTGGCACCTGAGGCAAAAGCAGGACATGGTCTCCTCCAAATTGATTTTGTAATTCATGATATGGCTCACAGATGGGCATTATTAACAGTGCACACCATCTGCTGGCTCCCTGCTTTAACCCATTATTCTAAATGGTAAGCTTTCAAAAATCATTATTTATAATTTTGTGTCCTTTAAAACTTACGGCCTTTGGTGTAAGCCCTTTCCCAAGCTTCACCCCTGAGCGACCCCTGCTCCATCAGAAAAGGAGGGGGGATTCAGGCATGGCTTAAAGAATGTTGCACAAATATGGAATGAAAACAGCTAGTAATTTAATGGTTGATTTCTTAGGTTCATGAAAAAAATGTAAAAGCATTGATGTTATGCTGTCTAGGAGGCCATATTGATGTGTGATGTGATAAATCCCCTTAAATGGCCAAGAAGGTGGAAGTAAAGCAGTATGTTTGTGATTTGAACTCAGAGCTTGTGGTTCCAAGGCTGACTATTTCTATCAGCGTATACACAGGCCTCCCAGACATCAGGAGCAAAGAGGTGTTGGTTATGGTCATTGTCCTCTAGCATCATTCAACATATCTGTACTTGGTAGGGCTAGAATAAGAAGCTCAGTAATGACTTCCTGTTGGTATCAGGTATCAGGTTAAAGCTAAACCAGATGAGGGCATTGGGTGTTGAAGTTGAACAATTCTCTTCAAAACTAACTGTTGTAAATGATTCATATTGAATGTTCATTTCTATTATATATTTTTTTACTACTTGCATCTTTTGAATAGGTATTATAAGTAGGTGGCAAATACTAAAATGATATAAAAGAATATACACTTAGTGGTGTTTTCTACTTTTCTCAGGATCCTGGCAGAAAACAAAATTCACCTCCAGAAGTTCAGTTTCAGAGACTCTAAGAAAGAGACCACTTACAGAGGTGTAGGTGGGTTTAAAGAGACAAATCTGGGATGTGGAAGTTCCAGGGACTAGAAAAGCCAAAGAAGGGCCCAGTGAGGTTCAGCTAGTTGTGAGCAGATGCTCCTGTTCAGACACTGCACCAAAACAGGAGAAAATAGGGAGGAAATCATTTAGTCTTTCTTCTTACCCTCAGACCTCCTGCTGGTGCCACCCACTGACCAAATCCAAGGGGAAGTCAACCATCAAGGGACATGGGATCATGGAGGCTGTGGATAGACTCTCTGAGGGGAACAGAATGAATAAAGGGAAATGATCTGGAAAGGAGTTGCAGAAGGATTCAGGGAACAACCAAAATAGCATCTTTGATCTTCTGTAACCTATGCCACCAATTATTAGAATTTTCTTTATATCCATCCAGAATGCATGGATGGTTTTCTTTATAACATAGTAAATGCATCCGTCTGTGCATTTACTAGCAGTAAGTGTGTTTGTCAACCTATTTTCGGTGCAAATAGAAGTGAACTCTTCACCTTCCTTCTTCCACCCCTTGCCTTTCCTTGTTAGTCGCATAGCAGAATATATTAGATCTGTGTCCTTTCCGTTGGGCTATCTTGTTGCTGGAAACAGATCGTCTAGAAATGTGGCCCAAAAGATGTGCATCATCTGGGAACTTGTTAGAAAAAAATACATATGTTAGAAACTCTGGGATCCTGCTATTTAGATCTGCAATTTATATCTTGACAAGCTCTCTGGCTTATTGCAACATACTCAAAAGGTCATGTACCCGAATTCTAGATGTCTCAGTGAGGATGGACTCACATCTGACCTGGCATGCAGATTGTTCATGCATATGGATATCCAAGAAATTGATGAACAGAAAACCACATCACCAGCATCTCATAGCCACATCTTTCACTGTGTCTACTAGTAACTAAAATCAGTAACTATTGTTTCAGTTCTGTGCATAGCAGAACCCTAAAACAGCATGGAAAGGAGAGGCTCACTCTCTACCTCCTGACTCATCCCCTTTCTTTTTGTATAGTTAGTTCTTTGGAGGCAGACACTGTACTTTAATATGTTTGGTTCGGTGTGTGACGCAATACAAGCTAAATATAGTCAAGAAGACACACAATCGCCACATGCTTAGGGTTGGCATCTGCTCAGAACCCACAGTTCTGAGACTTACTACCCACTCTAATCCCATAGGGCCCTGACTTCCTCAGGAAGACTCTGCCAGGTACTGCTTAGTCATTGTTTAGAAGGCAATGGCGTACACAGAAGATGGGCAGCTTGTCTTTTGAAAACTTGTAAAACAGTCTGTTGTTAGGGTTGCATTTAGTGGCTTTGTGATCCTAAAAAATATCAGATTTTGAAGCAAGGTTTCCTTGAAGAGGAAGTAGGAGTGACTGGAAAAGGGTGGAGAGGAAGAGGAGGTTGTTGTTTTATTTGGTCTTCAGGATTGGAGGTTTGAGTTCCAGGCTTGAGTTCCTTCAGCATTTTGGGGGCCAGTGGATTTTAGCCCCAGACCACATTGGTCTTGGAGAAGACCTCTTTGGACTTCTGAAGGTGAGGCCTTCAGTAGCCAACTTGGAGAGGAAAAGGTTTGCAAGCAGGTGAGCTACTGAAATGTTTTCTCGTTTTGCTGCGGATACAACTTGGTTTAGCTGCATGAGTGAGGCCATTTGTAGGATCATTTGGTGGCTGTGGCTGCTGTCTTGAGTGTCCCTCATCTGGTTCTGTGCTGGAGCATCCTGCAGCTCTGAGAGTGTCTTCTTTTGTCGTGAGTTGGAACCTGGCCATGTGCCCCAGGTCAGCAGAGGTAGGAAGACACCATCTTAGACACATGGCCTATTGTTTGGGAGAGGAGCTGTACATCCTCACGGGTGGGAAGATGTCATCATATCACAGTCTTTGTGTAAGACAGTAATAGACACCACTTTGGGTAAAGTAAATGGCCATTATTGATTTCAGTAACACTTGTTTTCCTGTTTGTTAAATAAGTCCCTTTGTTGTTACTTCCTAACCCTGAACAGTCTTGCAATTCTGCGTGCAGGTAAAGAACCAGACAGAATTTGGTAAAGTATTTGGGCCATGGGGCCTTTGTCAGTTTAGGGTCTCCTGCCATCCAGTATCACAAAAACTGCGACTTAAAAAGCAATAACTATCGGCCCTTCCTGGTGGCACAGCGGGTTAAAGCACAGCATTAAGAAGCTAAAGCCACTTCAGCATGAGTTCGATCCCCACCCTGGAAGTGACCCACATGGCATGGCAGACCTCTCCTGACCCACCTGCTGCTCCCCTCAGCAGT
>NW_004567104.1:430489-434854 GCF_000260355.1 Condylura cristata
AGTGCAGTGCTTTAACCGGCTGCGACACCAGGGAGGGCCATGGAATGTATTTTTATTTCCATTTTAAAGATGCAGAAACTCGGGCTCAGAATAATGAAGCAGCTTGCCTGTGTAGTGGGATTTGAACTCAGATCAGTTAAACTCTAGGTCAGTGCTGCTCAGACTAAGACACATTCAGATCAGCTGGGATGTCCAGATAGTGTAGGTTCTGTCCCAGCAGGCTTAGGGCAGCTCGAGATTCTGCAGCTTTGACAAGCCCCCAGGTGATGGTGTGGCTGCTCAGGTAGGGATTTCATTTTGAGTAAGGAGGTTGTTGAAGTTCCTTGTAATGACTCTACTAAAGGGTAGGGAACTTCCAGTGTAGTATCTCGAACAACTAGACAACAAGTAAATGCAGTAAGGAGCCAAAGTCTGGTACCTACAGTTATGAAGAGGGAGTCCCAGGAGAAACCAGCCTGTGGGCTCATCTTGTTCACCGAGGAAAAGGACAGGGTTGGTTCTCCAGCAGAAGGCCGCAATTCCCAGCCATGTCCCTTCTAAGGCACCTTCCTGTTTCCTATGAGCCATCACTAGACGTCTCTGATGGACATCTGGTTTTTGGGGTGCCTTTGTACCAGGCAGGAAACTGCATTTCCTAACTGTTACTGAGTGTGGGGGTGTCCACTGTTCTTGACTATGGTCATGAAAATTCAAAGCCACATAAGCAGAGCAAAGCAAAATTTATTTAGAGACAGTTCACTCAGGAAAAAGTCTGACTGCACAGATTCATGAAAGAACAACTATGAAGAATTATAGGGTATCTCTGGGCAAATAATGTCTGGGTTCTTCTCACTCTGTCCTTTTCTGGGCTTGGTTTATCCGTCCAGGCAGAAATTTCTGTCACTCCCCCTTTTGTTGTAGTGTGGAACAGAGTAGTTTTTACAGCTTCTGCGGCAAGTTGGGTGGGGGACTGCCTTCCCTTCTGGGACATTTTTTGGCTCTCCAGCTTTATGGGCTCTGACAAGTGTTTCTTTGGGTCCTGGTTATAATTGGCTGTTAATTTTCTGTAGCATTTCCCTCAGTGTCCAAACTGCATAATGCAACCTCACCACATTTTTAGTGTAAGTTTCCAAACTGTTAAGAGAATAAGGACGATGAAGTCTGTGCGGGGGTGTGAGGAACTGAAGAGACATCTCCATCTGGGCCAGGGAGCTCTGGGTCTCTCCTGCTTGTTTGCCCCCTTGTGACTGTGGCAAAAACACAAAGCCTTTAAGTATGTGTAGTATTCCAGAGAGACAAGATAATGAGTATTTTTCTTAACGCATCTATGACATTCACATATAATACATTCTTAATTGCATTTAGAACATTTATTTAACCAAGTGTAACTAGTAATTTCAGAAAATGTCCAATAACACTGATGTTATGGCATACTCTGAGTGCCTTGCTCCATATACTCAGAGCATTATTTCCTCAGCTTGGCTTTGGCACTTTGCTCCAGAAGTCATACTTCTTAATTTCTGTGGACTATGTGTCCAGTTTTCATTATCATTTGGTTATCCAAAGCTAGGTCCTAATCATTTGCTTTCATCTTCAAATCACTTCAGCCACCCACCACATGATTTCTAAAAATTCTAAGTAGGAACTTGAGTCGTAAATAAATTTCTCTGCACTTCATGGCAAAACCCCTTTGTTCCCTCTTTCATAAAGCTTAGAGCCAGAGAGAAAAGAAATGAGAAAGTGGGTTTCCCTTTCCCCTGACTTGGAAGAACATAGAGGAAAATAATCCCACCTCTAAGCCTCTCCTAATCTCCTTTGAGATGAAAATGATGCAGCCTTTCATACTGCAGAAAGGTTGTATGAGGCTTTTAAACCACCCAGTTGCATACTAGAATCTTAAAATTTTAAGAAAATAAATTGAGTTAGAGAAGTCAGTTAGAAATGCCCAGCAGCAAGTGTGGAAGTAAGTCACCCGTCATTAACAAGTCTTTACAAAGACATTAACAAGTCTTTGCAAAGGAAGGTTCAAACCCATTTTGATTGTGCACCCCTAACACATGTTATTTATCTATTCAGAAATTTTGTATGTACTATCGTACTAATGTATACATTGTAAGATGTCCATATAAAATGTGATATGATAGGACTGATAAAGAACACACGTTTAAGTCATCCTTAAAGATAATTATGCCCTTTTATTTCTTATACGTCAGTGCCTCATCTTGGGTTACCTCTTGCAGTGCCATCCAGAAACTGCTCTTTAGGTTTCAAGCTGGTCAGAAAGACCTGAGTTCTGTCTGGGCCTTGCCAGTTTATCAATTATATAGCCATGGGAAATTTGTATATTCTTTCTACAGCTAAACCTGCTCACCTATAAAATGCTGGGATGATAGCACTTAGAGGCAGGGGTGCTGTGGAAATTTATAATATATGTGCTATACATATATTATAATATATGTAAAGAGCATTTAACTTTTTACTAGATCTGGGACATGGTCAGTACTTGTTAGAAATTATTATTCAGTGACTTAAGGCACCAATTTCAGAAAAATCATCAAAATTTTGGGACTAAGGCAAGAGGATGAATGAGTGCTTTCTTTTCAATGTTATGTTGGAGAACTGTCCCAATAGACCTTCCAAGGGCCATGTGATCCTGGAGATAAGAAACATTAGCCCAGAATTGACTATTGATTAGGCCCCAATTTTCTTACAATTAGATGTTAAGTTGCATATCATTCTTGTGTGATAGCAAAGCAAATCCTTTTGTCATAGAGGTTATGACTATATTGCTTTTTATTTTTTGCTTTTTTTGTTTAATTTAGTGATTTGATTCCAGCATCTTGTCTTTTATTGACTGTGTATAAATCAATTTCATGAATCCTTCTTTAAGTTACTTTTCATTATGCTGGTTCCCTCATTAATAATTAAAATAAATCTTTGACACATACACACTATATATTTGGTAGCAGATTCACAGATGTTCAAAATTTTTACTTTGACACCAGTCTTTCTACTTTCAATGCCAGAGCTGGGTTCTCTTTCTGCAACTGAAATAATATCAACTAAAAAGCCATATTTGTATTACCAAAGTTTTACTCTTTTTTTATTCCAACTACCCATCAAGCATTTGGCTACCAGGTTCTTCAACCAACTGAATTATTCTCGATGAAGACAAATCTTGAACGTACATGAATATTAAAGTCTTCCCGTCCTCTTAAAACAGTTAACATTTTATTTTTACTGTTTAATTCAGGAGATAACTGAAAACATAATTGTGAGTGCTTTATGTGCTAATACTCTGGTGCTCACTTTTTCATTTTCTACTTTGCTATTGTCTATATGAATGATGTGCTATATTCATAATGCAAGGGAATAAATCTTAACTTCAAAAAAGTGGCCCCCTACCATGTGCATAGAGCTGTGTGGAAGTCAGCGGGGATCACTGTGCTCAGTAGTTCATTTTTCCTGCCTTTGGGGTAAAAGTCTAAGAACAGCTGTGAAACAGGATAGATTATAAATACAGACTGAAAGAGAACATAGTGTGTCTATGGAGAAAGGCTGGAAGGGGACAAAAGAGAAAGAACCATGTTAGAATAGCATTTAATAACCCCATTAATAATAAATATTCAGAATTAAATATGCATTTGTTATGTGTAAGTTTCCTCCCAAATCTTTCACATGTATCTAATTTAGTGATCTTCACTTCTTTTATTGTGGGAAAAATATACCATAAAATTTACCATCTTAACCGTGTTAAGAGTGCATTTCAATACTATTAGATATCTATTGTGAAACACATCTCCAGAAATTTTTCATCCTGGAAATCTCAAACTCTGTACTAATTAAATGATGATTCCCCTTTTCCCTTTTCCTTGGGGCCTGATAACCACCATTCTGCTTTTTATGAACTTCACCACATTCGACACACACATTAGGAGAATTATCCAATATTTTTCTTTATGTGTCAAACTTATTTCTCTTGGTGGAATGTCTCTAAGGTTAATTTATTTTGTAGCATGTGACAGGATTCCATTCTTTTTAAGGCAGGATAATATTACCTTGTGACTTGAAGTACCCACATTTGTTTATGCATTAGTCTTTCAGGTGTTTGGCTTGTCTCTCTGCTACTGTGAAAATGCTGCTATGAACACAGTGGTGAGAATACCATGAAAGCCCTGCTGTTAAGACTTTTGTACACATGCCTAGAAATAGTATTGCTAGATCATCTGGTAGGTCTATTTTTCAAATTTTTGGAAACCACGTAATTTTCTGTATAGATTCCATGATTTTATAATCCCACCAATAAAGAACCATGCCAGAGCAGCATTTAATAGCCCCATTAATAATTCACAATCTGACCAACACTTGTTATTTTCTATTTTTTTT
>NW_004567104.1:435149-447787 GCF_000260355.1 Condylura cristata
GGGTACAGGCCAGAGGTGCACGAATGGTGAGAGGATTCACCAGAGACAGAGCTGGGAGCAGGACAAGCAGATTGAAGAAGTATACTGCTGAGGGGAGCAGTGGGAGGGTCAGGAGAGGTCTGCTGCACCCCTGTGGATCACCTCCTGGGCGGAGATTGTACTCACAAACAGGCAGCTATTGCTGGCTTGCAGTGCTGCATGTTAGCCTGCTGCACTTCCAGGGAGAGCCCTATTTTCTATTCTTTTAATAGTAACCATCCTAATGAGAATGAGGTAATAGCTCATTGTAGTTTTAATATGTGGTTCTCTGATGATTAATGACGTTGATAATGTTTCCCTATGCTTCACCAATGGCTATCAACTCTGTAGAAATGTCTCTTCCATTCTTGCTCATTTTAATATTGGGTTATCTTACATTTTCTTGTTGTAGGAGTTGTAGGAGGTCTTTACATCTTGGTTATTAACCCTTTTTCACACATATTCACTAGTAAATATTTTTCATTGGCCTATTTTTGTTTTTATTGCTTGTACTTTGATGGCATAGCCAAGAAATAATTTCCAATTCAATAAAAATTTACCCCACACTTTCTTCTTGGCATTTATAAATTTTATATATATTGTGGTTGTTTTAATTCATTTTATTTACTTATTTTGATTTAACTTTATTTATTTATATGCATAGAAGAACTGGAATGTAGGCCAGAGTTGCGGGAAGGTGAGATTATTTACCAGAAACAGAGTGGAGAGCAGAACAGACGGACCTACTGAAATATACACTTGAGGGAAGCAGCATGTAAGAATGGAGAGGTCTGCTGAACCATGTAGGCCAGCTCCCTGGCATGGGATGGAACTCAGGCTGCACTGGCTGGTATTAGCATGCTACCACTGAAACTTTAACCTCTGTGCCTTTAGGGTGGCCCTGTTTTTAATTCATTTTGAATTAATTTTTGTACTGGTATAAAATAAAGATCCAACTCCATTCTTTTTTTTGTGGCTTCCCCAAAACTAAGAGATTGACCTTTCTCCCATTGAATGAATAAAGTCATTTTAACATATATGAGAGAACTCAACTTATTCTCTATATTATTCTATTAGTCCTTTTGTCTGTCTTTACATTAGTACCAAACTATTAAGATTACTGTAGCTTTATGACATATTTTGAGTCCTCAAACTTTTTCTTTTTTTTCGAATTGTTTTGACTATTTGTGTTCTCTTGGTATTTCATATTGATTTTAGGGTGATTTCATCTGCTTCTGAAAAAAATCCATCAGGCTTTTAATGGTGTTAAATCTGCAGATTGCTTTGGATATTATTTCAATTTTACAATACTGTCTTTTAATCTATGAACATGTTATCTTTACTTTTATTTGTATCTGAATTTTCCAGAAATGCTTGGTAGCTTGCAATGAACAAGTTTTTTGCCTCTTAAATCTAAAATTTGATTTATTCCTAAGTAAATAATTCCTTTTGATTCTATTGTTAATGGAATTTACTTCTTAATTTACTTTTTGGTTGTTTATTATTAGTGTTCCAAACCACAACTGATTTTTTGAGATTGGATGAATTTATTAGCAATAACAGTTTTTTTTTTTTTTTGGAAGCTTTTGGTAGATTATCAGGTCAACTGTGAACAGAGATAATTTTATTTATTTAAAATTTAGATGATCTTTATCTTTTTTCTTGACTTATTGTTCTAGCAGTCATGATCTTCATTAATTTTACAGGTTAGAAAATTAAGGGAAGAGAAAGAGTTAATTGGTTTGTCTAAAATAATAGAGCTGAGTAGAAAGCCACAAAAAAAACTTGATTTTGAATTCAGAAAACACTAGTTTTATTAGCAATGTTGAGATGGTAAGGGCAGAAACATTCTGGACAGATAAAATCTGACTTGCTTAGTATTTCTTTGTATATATTTCAGAGAATGCCGTATAGTGGTTGTGTTTACTAAACTCAAACATGCAAAACTATACTGAATATAATTCATCTATTATTATTAATTATTATTATTATTACTTTTGGTGGATGATTTGGAAGGCAATTTTCACTCTGGGTCAATTTGAACAGAATCCTTAATGTAATAAATCTGTGCTAAAAGTAAACTGTAAAATTTGCCTAAATATACCCTTCATAGTTGTTGGTTTTCCTAAAGTTTTTGTTTTTGTATGTGTGTTGTATTCATAGATTTAAACTTTTAGAGCTGAAAGAGATATTATACAAGAAATAGAAAAGAGAAAAAAGCCAAGTTAAGAAGCAATTTCTTCCTTTATCCCTCCTTTCCTTCTTATTATAGAAGTAATGTATCATGCTTTTTAACTATCAATACAGGGACATAATTTAAAAGAGGGAGTTCCTTCTTTGCTTCCATTTCTACAACTGAGCTTTCCAAATGTAGGCCACATTTAATAAATTTTGATTAGTCTCTGTTGATATTCTTCTATGCTTAGACATGTATCATACACATGCACACCTGTATTACTATTATTTGTTAATTTTTAAATTTTATTTATTTATTTTAATGAAAGTACCATTTTCGTCCTTGTTAACTTGTTGATAGTAAAGGATTACTCCCCCCTTAGGTGTGTTCTCTGTAGCTCTCTCACCATCAAAACACCCATAATCTTGTAATCTTCCACCAGATTCCACTGTGCTCTCTACCCTCATTGGTTCTTACTCCTCCCCACTATCTTCTCCTACACTCTTGGATGCTGCAGATTTAGGGTCAGCTTTCAAGGGTTTGTTTTGTTTAAGTTTTATTTATGCATACAGAACTGGGGTACAAGCCAGAGGTGCAGAGGCGGTGAGAGGCTTCACCAGAGGCAGAGTAGGGAGCAGAACAGGCCAACTGACGAAGTACACTGCTGAGGGGAGCAGCGGGCGGGTCAGGAGCAGTGTGCCATACATGTGGGTCACCTCCAGGTTGGGGATCGAACTCATGCTGAAGTGGTTTTAGCTTCTTAGTGCTGTGCTTTAACCCACTGTGCCACTAGGGAGGGTATCAAGGGTTTGTTTTTAAGGTGTATCTTTGTTTCACCCTTTCTTTGGACATTAATATTTTTCTTTGTCCCCATTGTTTGCTGTGGGTTTGTCTGGCTGTAGTTGGGACTTATTTTGTGTTTGAATCTTTCTAGCCCAATGTTCTGGGTCTTTACTGTTGGTGAGCACAGCAACCTGTGGCTCATGGGGTCTGGTTTGGATCTTGTAGACCCTTGAGGCCAGTTTCTGGTCTGTGGGCATCCAGGCCTGGACAGGAGCTGGATCCAGTGGCACGGTCTGCTGGAGAGCTCACCCCAAAGCTCCTCAAAGCAGGTTTCCTCCAATATTATTTTTGTTATTGTTTAAAGAAAACAACAATAATGCCATCGTATTTACCCAGGAATCTTCAACTTGCCTTCATTCCACCCATAAGGGCATAGATTCTCCATGTAACTTTAGTAATTGTTATTTATAGAAAAGATAGTTCTATACTCAATAAAATCTTCAAATACCATTTGTTTTGTGGTGATTGAAGCTTCATGGCAACACATCATGAATTATCAGAAAACCAATTTTATCTTTAATGCTACAGGTACTTAAGCCCTCCATTTTCTCTCTTTTTTTTTTGTATTATGCACATACTTTATAAAATCAACAGGAAGCAGAAATGTTGATTTTATAGAGATAAAGTATGTGCTTAATACAATCTTGTTGACAGTTATTCCCAGGACAGTGTTCAGTGAAGAACTTAGGCCAGGAAACCAGTAACACTGTACAAAGAATCAAGTTCATTTGTGCTAAAAACACAAAATAAAAATAAAAATTCTTACCATTTTTTGAGGATTTATGTTATGCTGATCTTTAAAATCATTAATCTCTAAAATTGATACTTACTGATCTTTACACATACCCTTCCCAATTTATGGAATTTAGAAAAATAAAGTCCTAAATGTAAGGTGTTGCCGAAAGGAGCCCACACAAGCTGCCTTAGAGAAGAAAGGTTTATTGGGGCCAGGAGCTGGATGGGACTCCAAGGGTGGAGGGGGCGCCCCAAGGGAATGTAGGGAGCGAATTTATACCCAACAGTAGTAGGGGCAGGCAGGACTGTAGCTCCGAACAGCCAAGGTGGGATGAATCCTCAATCTGCATAAACAGGAGTATTAGTGTGGTCCTGTAGTCCTGACATCTGCCTCCTCCTGGATGCTATCACAGGGAGCCCTTCTGTCTCCCTTTGCTGCCTGGGCTGGCCTAACACTAAATATTTCATAATTATATGAATTATGATAATGCCAAATAAAATACTAAGAATTTCATTTCAACCATGTATTTCACATATGATATTTATGGCACTATGTTCCCATTATTTTTACAGATGGGCATACTGAAGCTACATGAATTCTTATATTTTATCTAAATTCATAGAAGTTGTGAGAAAGGGTAACAGAATTTGAAGCTAGGTAACATAGGTCTTGAATGCCTCTCACCAACACAGTCCTATATCTATTTTTAGCCTTTCTCTGAGATTTAAGAGATCTACAAACAAGTCTTCAAAAGACAGTCATTAGGATGTGGATTTGGACAGTTAAGTTGTTGGGATTTCCTTCTATCTATTTCTTCAGAGACACATTCAGATGTTTGGAAATCAGTTGGTTTTGAAACAAGTACAAACCCCTTATTTCCATATGGTGATTTCTTATCCTGCCCACACTTTAAATTAGTCTTACTGATGGATATCCTGGCAAGCATAGTTTTATTTGTTATACATGTTCCTTTTGGTAGGTGGAAGAAAAGCTATGTGAGAATTATGCCCTAAATAAAACAACATATAAGCCAGACTTCAAATTTTTCAAAAATTTATTTTTATTTGCCAAATTCTTCTGTACCTTTTTGGGGGATAAACATGTTTACTTGATAAAAAGAAAAGTGATATCTTATAATAATAATATTTTACTAGTAAACACCCAGGAATGGAGCTTTCTTCTCTTTTATTAAGCCAAAAAAATTTTCCAGGCAGCAGTTAAAAGTGAAATTGATGTTATCAAGATGGATGAACAATTTCATTGTTTTTTTTTCCCTGAGGTTAAAGGAATTCAACAGTAAAACCGTATAATGTTGTCAAATGAAAGTGTCAAAGGACTTGGGCCTCACCTAGCTGCTAGTCAGGATTTGGATTACCTGGAGGCTAGCTGGGGAATGGATACTCTGTGGGCTGTTTGACTTTTGCAATGAAAAACTTTGAATCAAAGAAAGGGGAATAAGGAAATATGCTTTCATTTACTCTTTTTTAGAATTACCTAAGATAGGTGGAAAGCAAGTTTGGAATTCTCTTGGATTGTTGTATCTGTGAAAAGATAACAAAAACAGAAATTTGGGTAATTTGTAGTACTTATTAATGACTATTTTATCTAAACTGAGAGAAGTTGAGGGAAAGAAAGTGGTGTCCAAAATAAATTACAGCTTTAGTAGCTGTTCTGAATAACAGCTAGAACTTTCTGTCTATCTGGGAAAGATAATGACCTAACTGATCTGTTTCTTTTGTTGACTTGTTCAGAAAATGTGTCATGAATCCTGTGATTCAAGATATTTCAGATATCATCCCTTTAAAAAAAAATTGTGAATTAGTTTTCCACACTGTATGTGATTCAGAGGTATAGTTTCACACCTCTTTAGATGTGTTACCACACTCACATAGTCCTCCACTACAGGCCACTGGGACCTCTCTTACTTTTGTTCTCTACCATATTCTTACCCCTATGGTTACCTCAATTTTGCAATCAGATTTCTAGGTGTTGTTTTGGTTTGGTTTTGTCTATTTTTTTGTATTGTTTCTCTATATTCTGCATATGAGTGAAACTATACAGTATTTGTCTTTCTCTTCTATCCTGTTTTGTTTGGCACAATCCTACCCAGTTCTATTCATTTTGTGACAGATAACAAGATTTCATCATACACACACACACACCCCTGAGTAGTATTTCAATGTGTGTATATACAGTGTATTTTCTTAATTCTCTCTGTCCTTATAGTCACTTAGTCTGTTTATATAACTTTGCTATTGTAAAAATCTAGAAGTGCAAATATCCCTTCGAATTAAAGTTTTTGTATGCTTTGGCTAGGTAATTAGGAAGGGAATTGTTGGATCATATACTTATTCATATTTAATATTTTGAGAAACTTCTATACTGTTTTCCATAGAGGCTGGCCCAGATAACATTCCCTCCAACATTAACAAGTGTTCCTTTTACTACACAGGCTGGTCAATGCCTTATTTTTATGATAGCTTATTTTTCTGTGCAAAACTTTTGTAGTTTGTTGTAGTCCCATTTGTATACATGTGTTGTTGGAGTCAGGTCCCCAAAAATATCTTTGAAGTAAATGACATGCAATATTTTGCTCATGTTTTCTTCTAAGTGTTTAATGACTACATGTCTCACATCCAAATTTTTAACCTATTTTGTGTTAATTTAAAATCTATATGGTGTGAGCTAGTGGTCTATTTTCCTGAGGTTGTCCAGTGTTATGTGGTTGTCCTGTGTTTCCCAACAATATTTGTTGATCTGACTTTCCTTTCTCTTTATTTTTTTGTCATGGATTATTTATCTATACATGTATGGGTATTTCTTAACTCTCAGTTTTATTCCACTTTTCTGTTTTATTCTAGTTCTATACTTTTAGCTTACTATAGCTTTGTAATATAGTCTGAAGGAAAAGATTGTGACACTTCTAATTTGTTTTTTTTGGGTCAGGATTGCTTTGGCTATTTGGAAATTTTTGTGGTTCCATATGCATTTCAGTAATGCTTGTTCTATTTCTCAGAAAAATATTGAAACTTCAATATGTACTGCATTACATCTGTGTATTGCTCTGGGTAAATAACCATTTTAAAAATGTTAATTCTTTCAAAACATGAGCAGGGAATATCTTTTCATTTCTCCCCTTTTGTTCCTTTTAAAGAATGTCTTATAATTTTCATTTTACAATTTCTTTACATCCTTTGTTAAGTTTTTCCCATGCCATTTAATACATTCCAATGATATGATAATGAGATTATTTTCTGATTTCTTTCTCTTCTAGTATGTTGTTTATGTATAGAAACACTTGATTTTTGTGAATTGAATTTGTAGTCTGCCACTTTACTTCATTATTTCAATTAGTGTTTTAGTAGAATCTTCAGGGTTTTAAAATATATACTATCATTCATCTGAAATAGTGATGGTTTCACTTCTTTTCAACATGATTTCTTTTTACATCTTTCTCTTTCCCAAATAATTTAGCTAGAACTTCCAGTATTATGTTGAGTAATATAAATGAAAATGAATATCCTTGATGCTAATCTTACAGGAGAAGCTTTTAGTTTCTCACCATTTAGTATGATATTAGTTGTGAGATTGTCTATGTGACCTTTATTATATTGTAGTATGTTCCTGCTAAATCCATTTTTTGAAGATTTTATTATAAATGGAAGTTGAATTTCATCAAATGCTTTCTTTGTATCTATTGATATGAAATGATTTTTATATTTCTTTTTGTTGAAAATGATGTATTATACCTATTGATTTTCAAATGTTGAACTATCCTTGTATATCTAGAATAAATTCTACTTAGTTTTGATATACAATCTTTTAATGTATTAATGAGATTTGTTTGCTTAGTTTTTGTTGAGGATTTTTACATCTATGTTCATTGGGAATATTGGTTTGCAGTTTTTTTTTTTGTTTGTGAAGTCTTTTTTCTGCTTTTGTTATGAATAATGTTATATCATTCTTATTACAACAAATACTTTAAGCAACTTTTTAAATATTCTGAAGTGAAATTTACATATAACACTACAAATCAGTGTGACATGCAGTTATAAAAAGAACAATAAAAGAAAAGTAACTTCTGCAACTATGTATCCCAATTTCCAATAACACAGCCATGTTTACTGTTGAAATCTACTTTAAAAAACAAATGGTCACACGGGTGACTTGGTGATGGGAAACCCATGGGGATTACAATTGAGATGAAAAAAATGTACAAAATGATGTAAAAATAAACTGTTATAAAATTAAAAAAATGGTAAAATCATGATTCTTATTCAGGTATAAAATGAACATATATTATTATTATTTTAATTAACTCAAAAGCAGGAATCAGTCTAATGTCATGGCTTATTCAATAGAGAAGCTAAAGAATGAAACAGTTATAGATAAGCAATATTGAAATGAATGTATGAAAAGAGGCAAAACTAGTGATATGTTTAGGAGGAAAGGCTAATTGATACTCTGACAAATAAGATAGAATTTGCATGTTTACAGGCAAAAAATTATTTTGCACTAGTATCAGTAAACTACATTTTACAGTATTGTGAATTAGCTCTCAATGAAACAGAAACAGATAACTAAAGGGGTGTACTATAGGCAGTACAATTTTTCACTAGCATATACATTTTTCCTTACACCGTTTTTAATGAAATAATCAGCTAATTGCCACGTAGGCATCTAGATGGGTCACTGAGCTGGTGGCTGAATTGTCATCCCAAATATATTGAAAAGTATAATTGATTTATATCAGCTGTAAACAATTCAGGATTTTCTCTGAATCCTTTTCTTCCAAGTTTACCCATCAAGTTGAAAGGAAAATGCATCCCTACCCGAACATAAATTCCCTACCTACTTCCAGTCTATATAAACCGGTGTTTCTTTCTGTCTTTCTAAAGAGTTTGTGTTTTTTTCCTCATGTTTCTATCAGAAATATAGGGTACTTTCTGAGCAGGAAGAAGTGCCTGCATTTTGATAATGCTTGCTGTGAGATGACTGAGTCATTTGATTCATTATCTTGCTATCCATCAAAGCTAGAGATAAAAATAACTGAATCCCTGGGGACTGTTTGAGAAAATGTTAACTGCCTAATTGAAAGGATCTCCACTGTGCTTCCTTTCTTCTGTTCTTTCCCCTTGGTCTGTGGTGGTAGAATATGGGTGAGTAAGTGGTGTGTTTACTATGATGGTAACTGATGAGGTTCTCAATATTACCTAAAATAATTAAATGAATTAATTAATAATAAAAAAGAACCCGAAAGGATTTCCAGCACAAGCTACAGGAAACATTTTCACTGTGAATTTCTGGCTTGCCCCAAAGCCCTGAGACCCTGTCAAATGCCAGACCCAGATCACCCTGATGTAATTAAGCCATAAACCCCTTTGATGATGCTCAGCTTGTGTCCTGCACAATCCCTGATGGGAAGAGACACACTGGTAGCAAAGCCAGGGTCTCACCTCTCTTTTGTGAATGTTTGCAAATTATACCACTTTTATGGAAACTGGGGCTAGTTCATATTTAAAATGCCCCATTTGGAATGCTCATGTGATAAAAAGAGATGGCATTTATTGTAACAAAGCAGACTTTGTAAAATTTCTATCTCTATAAAAATTTTATACCACTTTCCTTGCCTTTCAGTTCTCTCTTCCCCCCATCCCTGCCTTCCTTTCTCTCTCCAGCCTTCCTCCCTTTTTCTTCTTTCTTTCCCTTACCTCAAATCAGGATGTGACCCAGGCTTAGCTTCTTTTCAAACTGCAAAGAGTTATATCTTCTATAGAAGACCTTCTTCTGAAAAATATTCATAGGTTTTGCAAGAACTGCAAAGGGGGGGGAGTGTCGGGGGGGAGGGAAGGTGGTGTGAAAGAGCAAACTGGTTAAGAATTCTTGACTGAGACTCTTGTCCAGCAGCTTTACAAACAAACATCCTGACCCTTTCAAAAAGTTTTCAAGATGCTGATAGTCCATTAAAAACAAAGTAGGGAGATGAAGGAGTCATCATTTAGTAGCTTAATATCTGTATGAAGGAGTCATCATTTAGTAGCTTAATATCTGTATTGGACAATTTTTGTTGTTGTTGTTGATAGATAATACTGATACTAAAACTATTACTGTGTTTAGAATAGTATATAAATAATTTAACAATTGCCCATTAATATATACTCTGAGCTTAAAATCCAGGCAATTTAAGGGCATTCTCTGTATGTATATCACAAATCATATACTAATTTCCTAAGCCCATGATGGGCTTAGGAAGGGAGGCAGGGAATACAAATGTGGGAATGAAATGCAGTAAGCCAAATTGTGTGAACGAAATCTAGACTGTTTCTGGGAACATAATTTCATGAATAAAGATGATCTAGCCTCTCTGGACTATGTATTTTAAGATTAATATTTCTCAGTAGTACTTGTCAAAGTGAGTGGCACTGGAATCCATAATAAGTACTTTATTGAATTATATTTAGCTTAAATATAAATTTTAAAAGTACCGTGAAATCTCAAGTCAAATTATGTTATCCCAAAATTAATTCATTGTACCATGATTCAAAAAAAAATTCACTTTAATCTCACAAGATACTGGTTTGTATTTCTAAAAATTCAATCATTTTTAATTAATAAACATTTTACAGCAATTTTAGATTCACAACAAAAAGGAGCAGAAGGAACAAAGTTTTCATTTACTCCCTGTCTCCACACAAACTTCCCCCACTGTCATCTTGCACCAGAGTTATACACTTGTGAGGATCAGTGAACCAAAGTCCACAGTTGACATTAGGGTTCACTCTTCAAGGGTTTTGAAAAATATAGAAGGACATATCTGTATCCACCATTACCGTATCATACAGAATAGTTTTACTGACCGAAAAATCCTCTGTGCTATTCAGATTCATCCCTCCTTTCCCCTGCCCCAACCCCCAGCAACCTTTTTTAAAACTCTTTCCATAGTTTGCCTTTTCCAAAATACCATGTTGTTGGAATCATAGTCTTTCCAGATTGATTTCTTTCACTTGAAAATATGCATTTAAGTTTCCTCTGTGTCATTTCATTGATAGTTCATTTCACTTTAACACTGAATAATTACATTTCTTCATCTGTATGTGGCTCAGTTTTATATCCTCTCACCCAATGAAGGACATCTAGGTTGCTTCCAAGTTTTGAAAAAAGCTGCTAAGAGCTTTTTGGGTGGACAAAAGTTTTCAGCTCACTTAGGTAAATACCAAGCTCTTTACATGCCAACTGGAAACATGATGTTCTCAAAGACATTATATTTTTTTAAGTTCTAGAAAGATGGTCAAAGGTTTTATTGGTCATATTACTCAGTCTCTTCATCTCAAATTGAAATAACAACTTTTGAGGGAATTTTTCTTTTTTGAGCTTTTTAGTATTCACTGAATATTATTTATCAGACAGTAAGAAATGTTTTCTCTAGTTGTTTGAATCAAGAATCTAGTTAGCTATTTTAATCATTTTTCAAGCAAAAATTGGAAATGTACCTAGGTTGTATGCCTACATTTCCAGTTGTCATTTCTTTTTGCCAATTTATAGTCTAGGCCCATCATCCCAGATTATGAAATCACATTAAAAAACCTTTCATCAAGGTCGCACCCTACCCTCTCTAAGAGAAATAAACTCCCTCTTCTTAGAAGATAAAAATTGAATCTTTTTGTACCAAATGGGTGAAAAAGTTGAGACTAGTGGGTGATAATACATTGATGAGCTCAGTCAATGGACTCATGACTTTCATTACTCTCTTCTGTGAGACTTACTCCCTAAGACCTATTTAATTACTCTTTGACATAGCTGGTATTTCAATATGTATTTGTTGAATGTATCATTGGTTCTTCAGATTTATTGTGTTGATCAACCTTATTAAACACCTACTAGGTATAAACCTTCATATTGGGTATTGTAGGCATACAAACAAAACTAAAATTTCTTCTATGCCTTCAAATAGTGTATACAGTTGTCCATCATTGTAGTTGAGTGTTCTTGTCAAATCCATATCTTTAGCCTTTTTCCCCTTCCTCCCCTGGAAAGTTCCACTAAGTTTACGTTTTTCAGTGCCTCTCTTCTTGAAGGTATTTTTTAACCTTGGAACAGCTCAGTACCTCAGGGGCAGAGGTCAAATATCATAGAATTGACATCTCCAGAGAAACTCACAGCCAATGAGGGTGGCTGTTCCTTGTCCTTCTGTAAGACACTTCTAGGTTTGTGCCACCAACACTCTCAAGCTTTCATTACTGGGGTTGAGCTCCAATACTTACAAAGAAACCAGCAATATGAGGAAGGAGCAAATGAGATCAAGAAAAGTCACTTCTATAGAAACTTACCAATCCTACTCCATAGGAAGAAAAGCTTACAGCAGTGAAAACAAAAGAATAGAGGTACTGAGGAACACAAATTGTTCAAAGAACTTTAGACAATCTGTCTGGCAGGAATGTGCTTAGACATGTTGAGATGTCAAGACTTCACTGGAAATTACCCTGGAGTCCCTCATCTCCTAGCAAAATATTAGGTGTCCCCACCCATTTCACCTCAAACTTTCACTCTTTTGACATGGGAACTTTGAGAGAAAGATCCAGGCATGACAACATATCATCTTTTAAAACAGTTATATTATAACCACTGTCTTTTTAAAGCTGGCTCCTTCTTTCTGACAGTGGATTTTAATTCATATTTTCTGAGTTTTAATGACAGGCCAAACATTAATATTTGCTGTTTCTCAGAGGTTACCATGTAATACAATATTCATGCTTCAACTCAGACAATGTTGAGTTGAAAATGTTCTGCCTTTTAGATGGCCAACAGGCATATGAATAAATGTTCAACATCACTAGTAATAAGAGAGATGCAAATTAAAACCACAAT
>NW_004567104.1:448459-462294 GCF_000260355.1 Condylura cristata
AAAAAAAAAAGAAAATGTCCTGCCTTTTGTTAGAGACTACCTTAAACAAACATAAGGAATAGTGTGTCCTGGAGTCAAAGAAAATGACACAAACTACATCTACTTTGCAACATTCTCTGTATGTTCTCAAACAAGTACAATGCAAATATGTATTTTCTCTCCCCATGTCATGGAAATGGTTTCCTTCTAATAAAATATTCTGAAAAGTTATTTCACCTGTAGTACTGACTCAATTATTTCCTTTTGCCTATTTCAACAACTGCTAAATTGTTTATAAACCCAGTATGGAAGCAAAAACAAACAAAAAAATGGAGGTGTGATAGGGGGTAGGAACAGAATAATTGATCATATTTCCAGCAGAGGAAAGTGAGTTTAGGAAAGACAAAATGCACATTTCTAGAACAGATATACAATATTGGAAAATAACAGAGAAATTAAAGAAGTTATTAAAGCTCACGAGAGGATTTAGTAAGAGAACACTGCTTGTTTCAGCTCAGCATGAACCAGTTTGCATGTTTTGCTCTATACTTAGCTCTGAAGAAAATCACAAATTACAATGATTAAATAGATCTTTTGAAAAGGAAAACTAGTGAAACTGCATGTATAGAACATTACTGTGGCAGAGCAACTCCAAACCATCCACAATCTGTGGATGAAATTCCTCCCTCCCTCTCCCTTGACCAGGAATTTCAGTCATGTCCTTCATGAATCCCCATTATCAAATCATTGTTTATGTAGTAAATCCAGCTTTGTTTTGTTTTTAAACTGGAAGTTTCAACCAAATGCTGGGTTAGAAAGAAAACTGTTGGGCTACTTCGGCCAAATTTTGGGAGGAGATTCGTTTAAGACATGGATTCAAAAGAGATTCATAGTGGAATGATGATGATGTCATTATTGAGCTCTTTGTGTGTTCAAGGAACTTGTCTATGGACATATTACACATTTTTAAAAAAAATATTTATTATTTATGCATACAGAACTGAGGTACAGACCTGAGGTGCAAGGGTGGTGAGAATGCTTGGAGTGGGTATAAAAAGCCCTGTAGGCCCTGAGGAAGAACTGGCAACAGCACAGCTGGTAGGCTTGCAACACTTATGGTGCTCCCTACACCCCTGTATGCCCCGTCCCCACAGCAGAAGCTAGGACTCCGGGTGTTACTGGACAACAGTAGCCTGAAGACTTGTGAGCCAGTAAGGAACTGCCCTACAAGTGTCACAGTGCTCAAAAAGTAAACAAAACCAGTGATTGGTTCAACCATTGGCCCAGCTGTCGGGAGACCTACAGCACTTATTAATCACTCCACACCCCACAGGCACATCCAAGCATAGAGGGAACATAGGAAGGCTACAAAGATCAACAGTCACCTTCCAGAGACAAGGACTCAACGTGTTAATGTTAGAAGCTGACCATCACAAAAGACCCCTGACTGTCACTGGCTGAGACAACAGACACAATTCCACACAGTGAAGGCTAGAAAAACAGATATTGAAACAAAACAAGGCTCAGAATACCCTCCACAATTAAAGTGTCTGGAAGTCCCTCACCATCCCAGAAAGGACATCCAGAAAAGATGCCAGTCAGTAATAGCAACACCATGTCTCAAAGAATAGAAAGTATTAGGAAGTACACGACAGGGAAAAGAAGACAAACAAATAAGCAAATCCATGGGAAAAATTCACCACAAGGAGGTCAGTCACCAGAAATCACCAAAGAAATAGAAGAACTGATCAGACTACCAATAAAGAATTCAGAATCATCATGATAAATAAACAAAAAGAAGATGAGAAGGAAAAAAATGAAATGAGGCAAGACATCAAAGAATTGAAGAATGCAAACAAAGAAATGAATGAAAAAAATGAAAAAGAAAAAAGTGATATGAGACAAGCAATCAACAAACTGAAGAAAGAAAATCAGACATTATAAAAGGAAATAGAAGAAATGCAGGAGATGAAAAGGCCACTATAGGCGATGAAGAATGTTGGGAAAAGTAATGAAAACAGAATAGATGAAATGGAAGAATGAATCAGCACCCTCAGAGACACAGAAAAAGGCAAAATTAAAATAAGCATCTCATAAATTTACAAGAAAGATATTAATAATAGATTATTATGAACATGTGTATGCCAGTAAGTTGAATAATCTAGAAGAGACAGACAAATTCTTAGGAAAATACAACCACCCAAGAGAGATTCAGAAGAAAAAAAAAAAAAGGCAAGCTCAAAAAACAAACAAAAAAGTTTTGACCTGAAGAATTACAAGCAAGAAGTTTGAAGAAGTAATCAAAAGTCTCTCTAAAGACAAAAGTCCAACACATGATGGATCAGCTAGTGAATTGTATGAAATCTTCAAAAATTAACTAATACCTACTTTTGTAAAATTTTTCCAAAAAAAATTAGAAAGAGCAAATCCTTCCAAACTCATTTTATGAGGTAAATATTAGCCCAATACATAAAACAAAGATAACACTAGAAAAATACATACCAATATCCCAAATAAACATAAATCAACATAAAGTCCACAACTGACTTCAAAAATTCATTAAAAGAGTCACAAACCATTACTAAGTAGGATTTTTTTCCAGGGACACAGGATGGTTGAATATCTGAAAATCAAAGTAATTCACCACATTAATTAAAGGACAGATAAAAACCATATGATAGTATCAATAGATGCCGGAAAGCATTTGATAAGATTCAACATCCACTTATGATGAAAACTCTGGAACTAATGGGGATATATGGAACATATTATCAACATAGTTAAGCCCACCCATGACAAACACACAGTTAACACCATTCTCAATAGTGAAAACTTAAAGCTTTACCACAAACATCTTGTACAAGACAAGGATATTCTCTTCTACCACTATTGTTGAACAAGTATTGGAATTTCTAGCTAGAACAAGTAGGCAAGAGCAGAATATAAAAGGAATCTAAATAGAAAAATAAGTAAAATATATATATATATATTATTATTATGTACAGATGATGTAATAATATACATGGAAAACACCAAGATCTCCAAGAAAAACTACCTAAAATAATTAATCAGTTCATCACATCAGTTAATTAAAAAACCAGTACACAAAGTTCAGTTACCTTTAATGTAAATAGTGAAGTAGAAGATTAAATCAAGGAAAGAATCCCATTTACATTTACATCATAAAAGCAATACAGAGATCCAATATAATTATTTTCAAAGTTTAAATTTAAATGGCATACTTCAAAGAAAGAGGGAAAAAGTACAAACTCATATGGAATCACAAAAGGACACAAATAATCAAAACAATCCTGAACAACAACAAAAAACAAAACAGTGATGGCACCATATGTCCACTCTTTGAAATATTCTACAAAGCTATAATGATCAAAATACTATGGTACTGAAACATAAACAGGCACAAGTCCAAAGGAATAGAGTCAGAGCCCAGAAATAAATAAATCCACACTTATATGGACAATTGATCTATGACAAAGTAGCCAAGAATATACACTATTACTCAATAAGTGATGGTGGGAAGCTAGATTGCCACAGGCAAAAGAATGAAACAGACCACTATCTCACACCTTGCACAGAACTCAAGTCAAAGTGGTTAAAAGATTTAGATGTAACAACTGAAACTTTGAAACACAAGAAAACTGGCAAAGCACTCTAAGACATAGGCTTCAGAGATGTCTTTGTGGTTTAATCCCCAACTTCAAGGAAAGCAAAAGAGAAGATAAAAGATTGGGACTATATCAAACTAAAAAGTATCTGCACAGCCATAGTAAATGTCATTAGGACAAGAAGACACCCTACTTATGTGAGAGAAAATATTTGCACATCATTATCCCACAAGTGGGTGATAACCAAGATAAAAATACAATTAAATAAAAAGGAAACCACCCAATCAAAAGTTGGGCAGAAGAACTAAATGGACACTTCTCCAAAGAAGACATATAGAGGAGATGGCCAACAGGAACATTAAAAAATATACTCATTATCGGGCCCTCCCTGGTGGTGCAGCAGGTTAAAGCACAGCACTAAGAGGCTTAAGCCACTTCCGCATGAGTTTGATTCCCGCCTGCCCCGGAGGAGATCCACATGGCCTGGCAGACCTCTCCTGACCTGCCCGCTGCTCCCCTCAGCAATGTACTTCATCTGTCTGCCTGTTCTGCTCCCCAGTCTGTCTCTGGTGAATCCTCTCACCCTCCACATCTCTGGCCTGTACCCCAGTTCTCTATGAATAAATAAATAAATCTTAAAAAAATATATCACTTAACATCAAGAAAATGAAAAAGTTCTAATGAGGTATCATTTTCACACAATTTGGAATGGCTCACGTAAAAAAGACTGGAAAGAACAAATTTTGGCAAGGGTATGGAGAAAATGGAAGCCTCATTAATGTTGATGGGAATGTAATATTTTTTTAGCCCCTATAGAAAATCATATGGAGGTGTCTCAAAATATTAACAGAACTGCCACATAACATAGCAATTCCACATATTGATAGAAAGATTTATTTGAAGGGATGCATGCATGCATAGTTTACAGGAGTGAAGTTTTAGAAACAACCTAAGTGCCCAACTAACAGATTACCAGATAAAGAAAACATGATAGGTTATACATACATTGAGCTATAAAAAACAAAATCAAGTTTTCCCACTAATGAGAACATAGAACTTGTGTGGATTATTCTAAGAGAATCAAGTAAGATGAGAGACAAATTCTGGAAGATTTCACTCCTAAATAGAACACAGAGAAACAAAAGAACAGTCAAAAATAAGCCAAAACATACTTTTGAAATCTGACTGTAGAAATTAGACTACTAGAACATGAGGTTGGGGTGTGGCTAAAGAGTCTACCATCGGACTAGGGTGGAGGATTATGGGTGATTTGTAGTAATACACACTTGAAGGTATTGAACCTGTATATCTAAATTATTTAATAATGGAAATTAATGATATATCAGAAAAAATGATAGAATGAAAAGGAAATGATAAAAATTTTAAAAAATTAATAAAAGAAAGAAAATTGTTTTGATACAATGGGCTAAGCGCAGCACTATGAAGCTAGCTGCTTTAGCACAAGTTCGATCCCTGGCCAGGGAGGTGACCCATATGGCATAGTAGACTTCTTCTGACTCGCCTGCTGTCCCCTCCACAATGTACTTCATCAATCTGACTGTGATGCTCCCAGCTCTAGTGAATCCTCCCCCCATCCCCCTGCACCTCTGGCCTTTTTACTTTAAAAAAAAAAAAAGAAAATTGTTTTGAATTTTAAAAAGGAAAGTGCTATAATTTTGCGATATTTCTACCAAATGTCTCTGTGAGCTTTAAGCTCCTTTCATGGGACCCATGCTGGAGAAGTCACTTTATGGGTCATAGATGGTAATGATGTTGATGTGAAAAGGAATGAGATAAAAAGGAACACTCACTGACTGCAGTCCTCTGTCTAGTGTGACACACCACTTCCACATCCACCTCTCCACACAGTGAGTCTCATAACCACTCCCAACCATCCATGGGGAGTCAAATCCTATAAGAACCCTGGAAGGAGGGATATCTGGATACTAGGGACCAATAAAAAAAGTAACTGTACCCATTTCCTTAAGACTTATTCCAATAATCACTGTGACCTACACTATTAAAATATGATAGCTTGTAGAAAAACTGGAGAAATTAAAACAGACATTGGCAGGTGCAAATAACGCACTTTAAACTATAATTGAAAGGGTTTTCATGAAAGGCACAAAGTGTTTTTATCTGCCTCACTGCAGTTTAGTGGCTTGAATGATTGATATCACTCTAACATACCCAAGAACCATTTTGACCAAAAGCAACTAAACAAATGAATTGCCCTCCAGAGCTATAACATTGATCTCTTTAAATGAAATCAGCTTATACCAATGCAACAAAATGAATCGTGTGTTTAGTGAAAACTGCAAGCATCAATTAGGAGAGTGCTTTTAAGTAAAAAGGAAACAATTTGTTTGGTTGAGAGGGCTACATTTTTTTTTAAGTTCAAGTCCATATATTATTTTTTTTAAAGATTTATTTATTTATGCATACAGACCTGGGGTGCAGGCCAGGGGTAGTGAGAGCATTCACCACAGCCAGAGTGGGGAGCATAACAGGCAGATCAATGAAGTACACTGCTGAGGGGAGCAGGGAGTGGGTCAGGAGAGGTTTGTTGTGCCTTGTGGGTCACCTGGGGGGGGGGAGGATTCAGTTCTCACCAAAGCCAAGCCAGCTTCGAAGTGCTGCACTTTAATTTAATGTGCCACAGGGTGGGGGACATTACAATTTCTATTGCTAAATTATAAAGTAAAATAAATCTAATTTTCCAACTAAGTTTTTTTTTCATGACTTTTCCCTACTTCTCTCTGCATATAAACCTATTCATAAAGTTTCCTTCACTGATAAATTAGAGGGAAAATATGTTAGGTCTCACTCATCAGTCCCTCTAAACTGTCTTTTTCTTTAATGAGCTTCAAAGTACATTATATTTGGTTAGTAGCAAAGAAGTACTATAATAAAAACATGACATATATATATATATATTTCCATATTTACATTTGATCTCCACATTTACATTTGTTAATGCAGTGCCTCAGTAAACACAGACAGGTGCTTGTTAAGCATTTGTTGAATGAAAACTGTGAACAGTCTGGGAAGTGAAACATAGTAATGACCCAACCTCTTCCATCTGATAATCCATCTTCAACAAATGGTTATTCCTGGTCCAAAACCAGGGTCAACACAGATCCTCCTTAGCAAAATTGCAGAGGTTTCATTCCATGATTTGCCTGTTTCTCTTCCCTGTTGTGGGTCATCATTCCTGTAGCTCTTACAGGAAAATCAAGGCACCTTTGTTAATATTCATTTATGCTACAAGTAGATGGATTAAAAATGTTAACACATTCATAACATAGAAGGAAAAATATTCATAACATAGAAGGTATACATATAATTTCCTGGAGGGAAATGTGGAAGTAGATTATTTGCAACCAACTAAATATATTGATCCTACTACTGACAAGTGAAGAGTGAGTTACTTTTATAAATGCCATAGACAGCTGAAATGTCCCATGTATAAACATATGATCGTTCAAATGAATTTGACTGTAACTCTGTTTTCTCAATGTATGTGTGCATGTTTGTGTGTATAAGAATATAATCACAAGTGAATATTGATTTTTAAAATAGTCAAATATACCAAGCCTTAATCTATACCTTTTATCAAAGTACACATTACAGATATTACAATCAAAAATAAACATCTTCCTGCATTTATAACTATCCTTGCAAATGTACTGTGAAAATACTACTTAAAAAGCAGTATTTTCAAAACGTGTCATTTGTTGTACCTTTGCTTTCTGGTTAATGGAATATAACTTTTTGTTCTTCTTAATTGTGTCAATAGTGAATACAAACATAAGACAAATCGTAATTTCTAGGATGCAGACAGCCTGCCAATGATGCCAAGCCATGTTGCTCCTAAACTTCCAGTTTTAAAAGTCATGTTGCTCCTAAACGTCCAGTTTTAAAAGGATTCTCCAAATTTTTCAACCATTATTCTCACCTTCACTATATACAAACATAGTGGGCTTTAAGAACAAAATAGTGGTTACCAGATAAAGGGGAACAACAAAACCTGACTTTTCATAATAAACATAATATAGTATATATAGAAGTTGATTTAAAATGCTGTACAACTGCATATACACAATGGAATATTACTCAGCAATCAAAAAAGATAAACTCATGCCTTTTGCAGCAACATGGATGGAGCTGGAAGGGATTATGCTTAGTGAAATAAGCCAGAAAGAAAAAGAAAAATACCAGATGGTTTCACTCGTAGCAGAAGTATAAAGGACTGGGGGGGGCATAATAATAATGAACAACTATATACCAGAGATATTTTATTGGGGTGTAGTGGGGAATATGATATAAAATGGGGGTGGGGAGGTAGGAGTGCACTGGACTATGGTGGCACATGGGTGATGTAGTGATGGGAAGCCTACGGGGATTGCAACTGAGATGGAAAAAGGCACAAAATGATGGAAAAATAAACTATTATATTATTAAAAGTAAACAAAAAATAAACTATTGCATTATTTAAAAATAAATGCTGTACAACTGAAAACTATAACTGATTTTACTTTAACAACAAAATATCAAAAAACTTGATGTTCTTTAAATATGGAAATGACAAAAAAAATCCTGTAAAGCTTTTAAAAATATATAGATAGGCCCTCCCTGGTGGCGCAGCGGGTTAAAGCACAGCACTAAGAAGCTAAAACCACTTCCGCATGAGTTCGATCCCCGCCTGTCCCGGAGGTGACCACATGGGCGGCAGACCTCTCCTGACCCTCCCGCTGCTCCCCTCAGCAGTGTACTTCGTTGACCTGCCTGTTCTGCTCCCCACTCTGTCTCTGGTGAATCCTATCACCCTCCACATCTCTGGGCTGTACCCCAGTTCTGTATGAATAAATAAATCTTTAAAAAAAATATATATATATATATATATACATATATAGGTACTGAGACCCCATGGGAGATTACTTGTAACTTAATCTCCAGACCCATTAATTTGCTTTATTAAAACTCCTATGTAGGTCTAATCCAGTGCTATGGTCTGAATGCTTAACCCTCCAAATTCACATGTTGAAAGTGTTATACCCAACATGACGGCATTAGGAGGTAGGGGGTTTTTAAGCGTTAATTAGATAATGAGTATGAGCTCTTATGAATGAGCACAATACCCTTATAAAAGAACTGAGAGCTCCCTTGTCCCTCCACCACGTGAATATACAAGATGTCTGTGACCTGAACAAGGGCACTCACCCAATCTTACTCCCTGAACTTGAACATCTAGTCTCCATAACTGTGAGCAATACAGATGCTCTTAAGGTCTCCCAGAATATGATATATGTGTTAGCACCTCAAATGAACTAAGACACTGAGCTTGTCTTGAGAACCACACAATTATAACACAGGAAGCAGTGAGCAGCTGATAACAACTCTTACACTTAGCGTTCTAAACTTAGAACACACAGTATCTGTAGCCAAGAATTAGTGACTTAATGATGTTCCCCAAACTTACCATTTTCTTCTGTCTTTTGTAATTTTTCCACATTCATGTACCATCTATTCATTCTTTGATCACATATTTTCCTATAAACTAAAGTACATTTAAAACCTAAAATATAGGGCCCTCCCTGGTGGCACAACAGGTTAGGAAACATCAGTGCAAGCTGGCCACAGCCGCTTCAGTTCAAGTTCCATCCCAGACTGGGAGGTGATCCATATCACGAGGCAGACCTCTCCTGACCATCCACTGCTCCCCTTAGCCAGACCTCTCCTGACCATCCACTGCTCCCCTGAGCTGTGTACTTCGTTGATCTGCCTGTCCTGCTCCCTAGTCTGTTTCCGGTGAATCCTCTCACGGTCCCTGCACCTCTGGCTTGTACCCCAGTTCTATATGAATGAATAAATATATCTTTTAAAAGATGAAATATAAGTAATGAAAAACAAAAATTACTTATAGCAGATGTGAATCGAAAACACCCACACTTTTTCTTATCTGATTTCTGAGTAGGAAAATCCAGTTTTCTGCCTCCAGTGTGAGTTCTATGGTCTCACCTAGAAAACTTCACTCTTGACCCTTCACTACTGAAATCTCTTCTTCTTAAAAAATATTTATATTTATGCATATAATAACTGAGTGCAGGTCAGAGAAGCAAGAGGTGAGAGGAGTCTTCAGAGACAGAGTAGGGAGCAGAACAGGAGGAGTTGCTGAAATACACTGCTGAGGGGAACAGCAAGCAAGACAAGACAGGAGCGTCTGTTGTGCCATGTGGGTTAATTCCCTGAACAGGGATAGAATTCATGCCAGTGGCTGCAGATAGCTTGTCTTTAACCTCCCCATGAGGGAGGCTATGAACATCTCCTTTGAAACCAAAAGTATGTGTGTGTGTGTATCCCCACTCTAAACTCAGAGGCACCAACTAAGCATCCTACCACTAACTCAGCTATGACCAACCCAATAACATATAGCATCAGATCTCACAGTTAAGGAATCAGTATCCCTTGATTGTCCTATCCCTACTTGAGAGAATAATCACATGTCTACATTGTTACATGTCCTTCTGACCCATCTGCTATAAATCAGAGATGCTCACAACTCCTTCTTTATGTTTGATTAAATTCCTAGAAAACTCAAAGAACTCAAGGAAACATTTACTTCCATTTATCCATTTATTATAAAAGGACACAGATGAGGCCCTCCCTGGTGGCGCAGCGGGTTAAAGCACAGCACTGAGAATCTGAAGCCACTTCCGCATGAGTTCGATTCCTGCCTGCCCGGAGGAGACCACATGGCGAGCCAGACCTCTCCTGACCCGCCCGCTGCTTCCCTCAGCAGTGTACTTCGTAGATCTGCCTGTTCTGCTCCCCACTCTGTCTCTGGTGAAGCTTCTCACCGCCCCTGAGCCTCTGGCCTGTACCCCAGTTCTGTATGCACAAATAAATAAATCTTTAAAAAAAAAAAAAAAGGACACAGATGAACATCCAGGTGGAAGAGAGGCACAAGATATGGTATATGGGAAAGAGCAGGGAGCTCCCATGCTCCCTTCGGGTTTGACATGCCCCACACATCCACATGTTCACCTATTTGAACACTAGTCAAATCCTATACTTTTGGAGTTTCAAAGGCTTTTCCACATAGGAATAACTAATAATTTTAGCCATTTTCAGTCCTTTTTACTTCTTTATTTAAGATTTTATTTATTTATGTATTCAAGAATTGGGGTAAAGTCCAGAGGTGGGGATTGAAAGGATTCATCAAAGACAGAGAGGGGTACAGAACAGGTGGATTGATTGAAATACACTGCTGAGGGGAGCAGCAGGTGGGACAGAGGAGGTCTGCTGTGCCATGTGGATCAGCTTCCTGGCTGGGGATCAAACTTATGCAGAAGTGGCTGTGGATAGCTTCATAGTGCTGTACTTTAATCCATTGTACCACCAGGGAGAGCCCAGTCTTTTTCACTTCTGAAGAAAATGGGAAGCAGGATTCAAAATTTCAAGCTTCCCTTCCTGCTCCATCCATGTTGCTGCAAATGGCATGCGTTTATCTTCTTTGATTGGTGAGTAATATTCCATTGTGTATATATACCACATCTTTTTAATCTAGTCATCTATTTTGAGGCATTGGGGTTGATCCCACATCTTTCCTATTGTCAGTAGAGTAGCAATAAGCATGAGATGCAGGTGTCATTTTGAAGTAATGTTTTTGTGTCCTTTGGGGAGTTACCTAAGAGTGGAATTGCTGGATCATATGGAAACAGTTTGAGAAATCTCCAAACAGCTTTCCACAGTGGTTGTACCAGTTTGCATTCCCATCACATTCTCGCCAACATTTGTTGTTGCTAGTTTAATATGTGCCATTCTCACTGGTGAGAGATGGCATCTCATTGTGGTTTTGATTTGAATTTCCCTAATTACAAGGGATCATGCTTAGTGAGACAAGCCAGAAAGAAAAAGAAAAATACCCAATTGTTTCACTCATAGTAGAAGTGTAAAGATAAAAAAAAAGTAATTTGTAATAAAGTAAAAACAAAAATCAATTAACAGCTCTAAGCCAGAGACATTCTACTGGGGAGGAGAAGGGAATAGGAACAAAACTGGGGTGGGAAGAGCACATGGGACTATGGTGATGACACATGGGTGAGCTGGTAGTGGGAAGTCCACAGGGATTACAACTGAGATGGAAAAAATATGTACACAATGAAGAAAGATGTAAATATATATATAAATTCCAAGCTTCTAATCAAGGCTTGGTCTTCCCAAGTGAGCAGTTCTCAAACGGAAGCCAAACTGAAGCAGACACTTCAGGGAAAAAAGAAATTCCTGTGACCTGGGAAATTACAAGGGTTTCAAAAATTCTGTGTCAAGAAACAGGTTCAAAGACCAGATATTAGAATGAAAGATGCTCCTAGTTCTCCTATCACCTAGTAAGTTACAAGACTTTCAAGGGCAATGCACCAGGAATGGTGACAGAGATCAATGTATGATTTCTATTTCTCACAATCAATGAATCTATGAGTCATTACAATTTGCAATCAAATGAAAGTAACAACAAAACAACAGGCACCCTTCACATTATTTCAGTCATGCCAGACAATGTTGCTTGTCCAAACATTTAGCAGAGACTTATTTTCCTTTTGCTAACAGATGTATAGAAATAAATATTCTAATTTTAACAAGTTAGAGTGCAGTTCCCTTGCCAGGGACCAAGTCCTAAAGCTTCTGACTATTATTGGTTATCAGCATTATTTAGAAAAGTCTATGTGAGCTAATTTGTGCTGATGAATTACAAGGGTTAAATTTCCTGCATGTTTTGAGAGCAAATACAACTTTTCTTTTGTTGAGTGGGGAGGTCTGCAGCTGCCTAGTCATTAGGAAAGTTGTTGCTATTCCAGGAGAGAAGCCAGTATGCCAGGAGGTCCAGAGTCCACTGAAAAAAACAAAACTCCTTCCTACCCTCTGGATCATTTCTATTAATGAGAATATTTTGATTTGTGTATGCTGGTGATAGTAAACAATCACATTCTAATACAGAGAAAGATGCAAACATTCAACGGGTTACTAATTTGAATAGAGATTTCTTTTCCTTTAATGTAATTAGGAGGATTGAAAGAAAAAGGGAGGTATACATGCAAGATGGTAGGCTAGCAGGATTCTGGAGCCAGAATCTTCCCCACACATCAGGCTGTGTCTGTATTGGAGCAACTACATTTAAAACGGAACTGAGACCTTAAGTGTCAGATTCTCCACGTGGAAGAGAAAGAGAAACCATGGAAAACGTTAGGAAGTCCTGGAGACTCAGTCTTACAAGTCCTACACTCAGAACAATATCCAGCCCCTGCTTGGAATTCACAGAACTCTCAGAGTTCATTCCACTACTGTAGCTGAGGGAGAAAATGTCTCCTAGAATCTACTCTGTCTACAGGGATGCCTGGGAGTTGACAACTGGAGTTCTTGGGGCGACTTGCTGTCCTGATAAGCACTAGTCCCTCCTGCATTTGGTTTGACAGGCTTTGGGAAAAAAATCTCCTTATTATGCAGACTGTAATTGCTCATTGTGTCTGTGGCTCAAGCCCACAACTTCCTGGTCACTTTGCTCTCACCTGTTTTAGGGCAGGGGTTCTTCTTATAAAACCTGCTGAGATCAGAGTAAGAGGTGCTACTGAGTTGAAAGCTGAGGCTTCTAAAAGTTCACCAACAATGGAGTAAAGCTTGACCTCAGATTGTGATTGCATATAAATTCCCAGCTCAAATAATGGAGTACCCAAAGAGGCTTATGCGCTTGGCTTTCTACAACAGCAACTTCTTTACATCCCAGTTGCACAGATACACCTTGCATGGTGGGTTCTTAGTCAGTTATCCCATTCTGATACTTGAGTTATCCTGATTGGTGACAAAGCTTCAAACAACATGATATAGGTCACAGCACCTAGTGTCATATCTATCCAACAACTAAAATCCTCTCAGTGGTGTATACTCCCTCAAATATTTATCTTTGTTTGGGAAAGATGATGACTTAACAGAAACAAACAAGTATGCTATGATGAGCTTCTGTTTACTTCTCAATCATTTTCCTCAATAAGAACACAGAACGTGCACTTTCAACTGGACTTAAATTCCAACTACACAGAAATGTGCAAACTGTGAATGTTTAGAGAATAAGGTTTCAAAGGGTGTTGGTGCCAGCAGCATTAAGTATGGGCCTCTCTGTTCCTATCTTAGGTCCTCGGGAACATTACATACCTGGACCACCTCACCCATAGTGTC
>NW_004567104.1:462632-466865 GCF_000260355.1 Condylura cristata
TATATATATATATGTATGTATGTATGTACACACACACACACACACTTGAGGCTATATATATATAGCACCCAGAACCCAGAACTACTGATTCAGAATTCGCACTTTTAAAAGATGCCTCTTGACCCGTATACACATTACATGTTGAAACCCACTGTCCCAGAATGCATCTCACCAGCTTAGTTCTGCACAGGTCATAAGCGACTGAGTGTGCAAAACCTAGACTTAGAAATTTGCCTCCACCTGCTGAGTGTCAGTGTCACTCTGCCAATTCATAACTGTTTTGTTTCTTTTCAGTTTCTTCTACAAGTGATAGGCCATCTCCAGAAAAGTACCCATTTTGTTAATTCTTTGGGGTTTCTTCATGCATCATCAGTACATTCACTTTAGAGCTGTGCAAGTCCAGGTTTCTGCACCAGATGAGAGCTTTTAGGACTTTTATTTTCCTTGGTATTATGCTTCCTATATCCTATATTTCAATTCATTCATTAGTTAAATACAGATGAAACTCCTCATTCTTTGTATCATTTATAAACCACATCTTCCAGATTTTTTATCAAAGTTTTGATGATTACCAATATACTGACATGCCTTATAATTAGTAAATTAATAGATGTTCTGAAGGAATACTCAATCAAGAGCAGTCTTACCTCTAAAAAGTTTCAGAAAATAATATTTAATAGTCATCAGTTATGTAAGTTACATAACAATGTCCAGCTAAAGATTAAGTGAACACAGGCAAAATTTTTTGTAAGAAAGGAAAATGCTATCGTAGCTCCTTCCTGCAATCTGGTTCATCTGCAATTCATTTCACATTTGCTCTTCTGGAATGATCTATATTGTACCTCAATGACTTTCAAAGTGCCCTTCTGCATCTGTAAAATAGAAGCAATGACTCTGAAGATTTCTTGTAAGTTAACAGGGAAAGCATGCAGTCCATGCCCAGCTTATAAGGTCAGAGTCTTGGTGTAAGAGAAATGACAACTTCATAAATTTCTACCACCACAAGGGAAGATAATGCCAAGTCTAAGTTCTCGTCCAAGGGAAATAGAAGTTTGGCCAGTGATAACAAAAGAATTTCAGGAAGTGACCAGAGTTTAGGTTCCTATGGTTTCCAGGGAAAGGAAAGAGGCCTGGGATCCAGGATTCCGGGGAGGAGGGTTTTGTATCAGTTGGTCCACTGAACGGAGTTCAGCTGTTGCCAGGACTTCTCTATGCTGTAATCCCAGTTCCTTGCTGTGACTTCTCTTTATACCTCCAGGTAAACTGGCACCAAAGCCCGGACTGGCAGCAAGTCACAGGCTAACCTGAGCCAGAGCCTCACGACAAAGATTTGCAGTTAGCACCTTATGACTCAGTGGTCTCACATGGCCACTGCTGAATTATGTACATTTTAATGAGGAGATTGATGTCACACTTCTCCATAACCTACACTTCCCCTTTTCTTCCTTTTTGTGCCTCTCCAACAAAAACTATGTTATTACGGGTCTGTTATGTTCCAAATACCATTCAAAAAATCAAATTAACAAAAACCTTTCCACGTTTTCTAATTATTTTATAATGAGTACTCATTTCTATCATGATTAGAAAAGGTACATATCACTCTAAAAGACTTTAGACATAGGTCTAAAATCAGTCATACATATAAATATATTTATTTACCTTTATTTCCTTTTTTGCCTCCTGCCCCAGCTAGAAAGTGGTTTCTCCAAGTAGCTTTTAGTTGTTAGAGGCCAAAGTGTCTGTCTCTATTTCCAGGATCTGGGAATTTAGACTCCCATCTCTATCCTATTCCTTAAATCTATATTTTGATTTGTTGGTTGAGAAGAAAAGAGGGAACTAGAACACAGAGAAGAGAAAGAAGGAAGACAGAGAGAAAGAAGCAGAGGGGAGAGGAATGAGGGAGGTAACAGGGGAAAAATAGACTGAATCGTGTTAGAACAGTTCTGTTATATATGGGGTGAAACAGGTGCTTTGGCCATAAACATAGGGCTGAAATTAATCCTGCAGTGCTCACACTCTACATATACCCTTGAACTTGAACAGCTAACATGAGCCTGCATGTAGATCTGAATCCATGTCCCTATTCTCCTAGGTGTGTCACGGGTGGTTTGTCTGAGGCATCTGGTGGCAATGAAACAGTAGGATGAATATTTGCCTCATATCAGTGACTGCAGCCAGATCTTCCTGATTATTTTCAGGTTTTCTCAGTTACTAAGTTAAGGTTCCATTGATAGCTTCTAGTCAGGATATTTACTTCTGCTTCTGGTGTTTTCCCAAAGACATTCAAATCAGTTGGCAAACAGCAAGCTGGATAAATCACTAGAGAAAATGATGCAACGCTCCTATGTATGTTTCAGTGGCTGCTGCTCCCGGTGAACAATGACTATTTGTTTTCCAATCACAGGCAAACTGACAAAATTTAATATAATACTTGGGGTAAATACAGTCAGTAAGGGGTATTTTAATCCAGCACTTCCTCGACCTCTCCAACTCTTGTCTCTGGCTATCAATTCCCCTTCAGCATATTCTTTAAATAATCCATTGGACATGGTTGTGGGAGATTCTGATCCACCTGAGTTTTCACTCTGTGTGTGTCTGTCTCCCAGGGCCCCTGTGTGCTGAAGGTTTCTTCTGACATTTGCAGGGCTGTCAGGGTAATAGGAGGTGTCTGGGAGGTTGGAAGGCAGGTTACAGTGTTCTGAAACACTTGGTGAAAAACATTTCTCTCCAGAGTGTCTTTTGTTTGCACCTCATGATAAAATTTCCTTTGGCAGTTTTATAAAGAGACTGCTAAAATGCTACCTTTTTAGAAGTGTGAGCTTCTTGTTGAAGAGTTCTTCTGCAGTCAGGAGAACCAGGTGCAGTAGTCAGCTTGTCCTGAACTGGTGATTTGACAAAAAAAAAAAAAAAAAAGAAAGAAAGAAAAGAAGAAAGGTCATTTGTTTACAAATGAAAGCAGGGTTGATGCTGCCTTGAAATTTTCTTTCTGCAGACCATTAAAAAAAATCATAGCATCAATGCTTTGGAAGTGAAAATGTGGTTTCTGTGTGCATTTCCATCTTTGAGAGTATTTTTCCATCCTACTTGTAAATATCAGGGAAGATTGCAAAGATACATTTAGAATTGGAGGAGCCATCGGGTCTAGAATGGGGTGAGATGAAGGTGACCTGAGGTAACAAATGGGATAGGGAAGTAGGGCTTCAAAGAGAGCAGGGGAATGATGAAAACCGAATGCTCTGTAAATAGATGTTTGCCTAGCCATAGGTATGTTTCTCTGATAGAAAGACTATTTCTGGATATAAACTTAGGTCTAGTTAATATTCTCACTTTCCATTATTTTATGCAGTTAAGAAGTGCTAATAATTTCTTTTGACTCTCCCACCCCACCCCCCCCCAAAAAAAAAAAAACTCAGTTGGCCTAAATTAAAAATAATCCAGCTGTCAAAGTGAAAAGTTGCAGAAAGACACATTCTGGACATTTTGGGGAGGCCTATTTGAGCATCTTGTGGAATTTTATCCTTCAGGATCAAAAAGTTCTGGTTCACTGAATGAAACAGCCACAGGCTGGACACTTACCAACCAAAACAACCAGCCTCATAGTGAGAATGAATAAGGTCATTTTGATAAAGCATTTGGGATCCCAAGAAAACTAAAACATTGAGAGACAAAGGAACACATTATCTGGATTCATGTTTAATTAATTGATGGAAAAAATAGTTGTAATAGATTCAGGACTGTCTACCCAAAGAGCAGATAAAAATCCATCCTACTTTGCTCAGCACCATGCCATTGATAGAATTCCATCTGGATCCCAGCAGTTCCTAAGGCACTCTTTATATACATCTTAGTTGCTACATAATATATTTTGGAATTGGGAAAATAAGAGTTTTAATTTGTAGAGTGAGGGGGGAAAACTAGACATCTAGGGAAAAGAGAACACATAGATGTCATTGCTGGGCCTGAAAGCTGAAGGCCAGTTCCAATAAAAACCCAAAATCTAGGTCCTGTGGACCTATAGTGAGCCAAACAATTTCTGTTGGTGAACAAACCAGCAGACAGGCCTGTTTTGCATTTGAATGGTCCAGATAAACCAAATTTTTTTCTGAAGCCTATAGATTATAGTCACAATCCTTTTAAGTCCATTGGTAATGAATAATTTGATATCTGTGCTGTCCAGTATAGTAGCTACTAGCCACACTAAGCATCTGAATTGTGTCCCAATTAAAATGTGCT
>NW_004567104.1:467500-499014 GCF_000260355.1 Condylura cristata
GCAGGCCAGAGATGCTGAGGGTGAGAGGATTCACCAGGGACAGAGTGGGGAGCAGAACAGGCAGATCGACGAGGTACACTGCTGAGGGGAGCAGTGGGCGGGTCAGGTGAGGTCTGCCACGCCATGTGGATCACCTCCAGGGCAGGCGGGAATCGAACTCATAGGGAAGTGGCTTTAGCTGTGCTTTAACCCACGGCGCCACCAGGGAGGGCCAACTTATTTTTTAATGTTGATTAAATGTTGAGATGATAATGTATTGGACATATTGAACTAAAAAAAAATATTTAAAAATTAATTTTACCTTTATTTTTGAACCTTTTAAATGAGGTTACTAGGAAATTTAAAGTTACAGATGTATGTTTTTAAAAGATAACACTTGATTAGAGGTTTCAAGTGTGAAAAGTCTTGAGTTGTTCCCCCACACCTTTCATTTTCTGCTGACCTAATTCTGATGATTGTTTAGTGAGACACCAATCCTTTACTGTTTCTCCATCTAGGGACAACCTTCAAACTCCAGTGATTGTTTTTGTTTGTTTGTTTTTTAATAGGAAATGACTTCCTAGTAGTTTTGCACAGAAGTAAGCAGCAATCATTGATCACAGGGACAGTCTCACCATGTTCTGTTCAAATGTTACATTTTCTTCACAAACTTCTTCCCATTTATTTTACTTCCCATCACTCCAACAATGCACAAGATGGTGTTTTGTCAGCCCCACCACATAGGTCTGGCATAAATCATTGTCTGTGTGTCAAATTGCCTAAATCTTGCATAGCAATGGAGTTAGATTTCCCTGAGCTATATGGTACTGTTAGCAACAGGAACAGATGTATCAGTAAAGCTCTCTAAAGCCAGAGACAAGAGAAGGAGGTGAAGGCCACCATGCTGTGGCTGGTTACTCAGCCCAGTTGTCTCTCTCTAAGGGGAGAGTGTCAACTCCTAGGAAAGGTCACAATTTCTGCTTCAATAAATTTCTGCTTCAATAAATTTACTTCAATGCATCTTACATTAGTCATGATTGTGATTAATATTAGGATTCTCTAGTGCTTCAACTACCTAAATTTTGTTTGTTAATATTCTTCAATAAAAGTACTATCCCTTACATTCAGCTATACTAACATGAAAATGACTGATATTGTGTCTGTTCTTGAGATAAAATTTTTCCTCTCATTTCACTATTATTTGACCAATGTATATAATCAAATGTCACAAAAATATGAACTTAACACTTTTTTATAATAGTGTTACTGCCCTTAACATGTTTTAATTTGTTCCTTTTGCTACGATGCATAAATAATTATCTGGTTACAATCATAGCTGGTTAGACATATTAGACAACTTTTTTCAATAGTTAGGTTGCTTTCTGTTTCATATTTTTATAGAAAAAAAGGGAATTAAGTTGGGAAAAGACTGTACGACAGGGAGAATAAAGGTTTTTCTGCCTCAATTACAATGGGCAAAGACCATGGTAGACCATGTTTAAGGAAAGATCTTAACAACTCTAAAGCCATCTTGATCAGATTCATTCATTCACTTGCACAATATACATTTTGTATGTGATTGATAGTTGTTAAAAAATACAGTGACAAATAAGTCAGACATTAAAGGAAGTTGGTGAGAGTGTTGTCTGCTATCACAATCCTATTTCCTCACCTCACATTCTTTCCTCAGGTTTCTCCTCCCACCAACACCCCCCTCTCCCCACCCACACCACTCCCCACCCCCCACCGGTTTTGACTACCAACTGCCATCCAGGCTGCTTTGGTCAAGGCACCAATCTCCTCCTTGTCAGAAGACATAATGGCCACCCCTCTGTTCATGTCCAGTTTCCCCTCTCACACAATGTTGAACTCTGTCTTGGAATGCTGTTCTTAAGCTTTAATCACATAATGCTCACCTGATTTTCTGCCTCTTCTCAGTCTCCCATGCTGATGTAGCCTCTGCTTGCTTGATACTTCCTATTGTCCCTATATTCTCTTCCCCTCACTCTTTATACCTGCTCTGGGACATTTGACTCTGTTACTCTAATTAAAATCCACCCCCGGGCCCTCCCTGGTGGCGCAGCGGGTTAAAGCACAGCACTGAGAAGCTAAAGCCACTTCCGCTGAGTTCAATTCCGCTTGCCCCGCAGGTGACCACATGGCGTGGCAGACCTCTCCTGACCCGCCCGCTGCGCCCCTCAGCAGTGTACTTCGTTGATCTGCCTGTTCTGCTCCCCACTCTTGTCTCTGGTGAAGCCTCTCGCCGCCCCTGAACCTCTGGCCTGTACCCCAGTTCTGTATGAACAGATGAATCTTTAAAAAAAAAAAAATCCACCCCCTTTTCTTCCTAGAACTCCAAATTCATGTGTCCAACTTTCTATTCAGCATCTCTAGTCAAAATGTCCAATAAGAATATCAAAATCAGTAAGATCAAAAAAAGATTTTGTGGTTCTTTCTAAACCTCCTTTACGCCTAGATTTTTTTTTTTTTTTTGGTAAATGCCACATGCCTCCATTTATTTTACCTAGTCACTGAAGTAAAAACTGAAGAGGAAGTGAGGAGAATTTCGGGCTACAACATTGCCTAGTAAAGGAAAGCACTTTTTTTCCCTAAAAAAATCACCCCCAAAATGACTAGGAAATAACAACAAAGGAATCCAAATGTCTACCTTCAATGGATTAGAAGCACTGAGTGATCTTGAACCACTGAGTGTAAAAGATGGAATTATAGTTCACAATATCATATTGCATACTGAAAGATGAAATGAGATATCTTTAAAGTTCTAATGACAGAAAAAAATTGTAACTTTGTGAGGTGATTATGTTAGTTAAATGTACATAATAATCATTTTGCAACATGTACATATATCAAATCATTATGTTGTACAAGTTGGATAAAGACAAAGTTATGTGTCGATTATACATACATAAACTGGAAAAAATGAGGAAGCAGATGAAGAGAAAGGAAGAGCCTTAAAAGAAAGGCTGAGCAAAGCCAAGTGCTACAGAGAGACAGAGCAAGGAAGGGCAAACTGACTCACCCATATGATATTGGAGAAGCTCCAAATTAGATGCACAAATGATCAGTAAAGGCAGGAGTCCGCACAGGATTGCATAAGGAGCACTAGCTTGAGGGTCTGTGTAATGTGCTTGGACTTCTCCTTAATAGTCTTAGCCTAATAGACTAGCTCTGTTTTAGCTCCAGCTAGATAGAGTCTATGAAAAACTGAATTAGTGGGGTACTAAATTCAAGAACCAAAGCAGAACTGGGAAAAGTGGGAGTTTAAATGAAAGTCAAATAACCAAAAATTGAAGTCTTAGAAATTCCTGGCTTCTTGCTATCTGTAACAAGGTTGACACTTAACAATTTGTCAGATAGGAAGACCTAGATGGTAAATAAATGAACAGGGCAAAAAGAAGTAATTAATAAAAGAAAGTTGTAATGTGTATTGTAATTGGGATTACCTAGATGATAGGGAAAAAAATAATGAAGTGGCTAAAGAGAGAGAACCCCATTTACTCTAACTGACAATGTCTAAGACCATTATCCTTGATTCTGGGGAAAGAGATTTAAGAAAAAGGACAATGCTGAAGCTACCTTGGGGAGAGAATGTAATGTGAAAAGAGAGTGGGACTTAGAAACAATTCCTGAGCAATTACAAAACATCAAAATGAGAAAAAGAAAAAGCTTCTTGGCAAAGGAAATTGGAGAGGAGACTCTGGCAATGTGGCAAGAAAAGTAAGAAAGTTTGAGAGTGTGGCCTCATAAAAGCCAGAAGCCTTCCCGACCCAAAGCCACTGTCTAATATAAGGGTAGTTTAGCCTATCAAATGCCCTTTTCCATATACTGTACTTTCCTTAATGTATTCAATATTTATGTAATCTCTTTTTCATTCATTAGATGAATATTTAATAAGCCTCTACTTTGTGCCAGAACTGTTCTAAGATGTACAACAGGCACAAGACAGAAACAACTAATTTTTTCATGAAATCTATAAGATTTACGAAGTTCATAAAATTCTGGCAGGGATTAACAGGCAGGAACAAGGGGGAAGGAGGCTGAGGAAGGGAGTGTCCAAGTGTGTCAGTATTTCTGAGAAATCAGTGACAATAGGAACTGAAGAGCATTCATGAATTTACTCTCATGGTGCCTACTGGAGATATTAGTGTGTCAGGGATAGAAAGTAGGTCAGAAAGAGATAAAGAACAAATGATGACCAACTGAAAGGAGCCATACACAACTCTGTGGGGAAAATGAGCACAAGGGGTGCCTGAATGTTTTTGTATTTTACACAGAGGAAGTTTTATTTAAGAATGATCAGGACATGCTTAACACATAACAGATGGGAGGGGTTCCATTGATAGCAAAAAGTTGAAAAAGTAGAAGAGAAGAAGGTCAGAAACTGAGTGAAATAAGGTTTCTTAGAAAGGAGGTGGAAAAAGGGACCAGAATGTATGGGAGATGATTTGTATTTGAGAGACATTCCTTTTGGTACTAGTGGCTGAAGCCAAAGACTGTTAGAGGTGGTGACCCCTGGCATGGGGTGCAGGGAAAATGCCAACAAAATATCCACATGGGATGGAGACTCTGATTTAAAAATATAAGGGACTGCAGAAGCAGGGCCCAGTGCTCAGTGTTCAGGATTTAGTGTTCTGGATTCAGTGTTAGGTATTGAGAATTGCAACATATCATTTTCAGGATTCAGCTTTCAGAATTTCAGTTTTTTCAGATCTTGACGGATTCTAGGGTCAAGGATTTCTGTGCCCACCATGTGAATATTCCAGAAGGTTGCTGTGGGCCTCTAAAGGACATGGAGGGGCCTCTAGCATCCAACTTCAGAGACTTTGCAAGTAGCAGAGTGACTGAAGCTGTTCCCAGTTTTGCTGCTGTTTCCTCCAGGAAGGGAAGGCGAAAGAAGACCCAGAGCCCTGTGCCTCACTGAGCTGTGAGTGTCACTGTTTGTCGGGTGATTTGGCCATGGTAAGTACTCTTTTGAATGTCACTTGTCTGGTGCTATGCTGAAGCATCTTGGCAGCTCTCAGAGTATCTCCTGTTGTGTCTTCTACTGTCTGCATGAGTTGGATCCCAATTGCCATCTTGAGAGTGTTTGTGTTTAGGACTTCAAAACACTAAACACTGTTTTGGGTGAGGTAAAGTCCATTTTTGGCCTCAGTAACTCTTTGTTTTCCCCTGTTTTGTTAAATAAATCCCATTGTTGTTTCCTGAGCCTGAGTAGTCTTGTAATTGTGCACATGGATTAAGAACTCAGATGGTGACTGGTAAGCTATTTGGGAAGTGTGCTTAGTGTCCCTTGCTGTCCTGAAACACTTTCTCCATCATAATTGTGTGACAAGGATTTAGAGAGTATATTGAAATTTAAATAGAGTTGACAGGGTCCTTTGATATAGGAAATGTGAGCATTTTGTTCCCTCATTGACTCAGAGGCATTTGCTGTCTCAGGAAGTAGTGGTAGAGGAAGAAAATGAGGGGGTCAATAGATGAGAGGGGTAAGTGGGGTCAAAAAGGATTGTTCAAGCAAATACCCTAGAAGGAGAGGCTAAGGGCTGAATACAAGTGTAGTCTAAATGAAGTTAGGTTTTTTCCATCACTGGCTTCTAGAACTGCCACCTGTGGGAGCGTGAGCATTATGGACACCTGGGCCCAGAAAGTATGGGGTGTGCACATGGGCACTCACACCTGTGCCTAGAGGTGCAGGCTAAAAGCAGCAGCATCAGGCCAGGAGGACCACACTGAGATGACACCATGAGATGATGTGAGATTGAGAACACTAGAGAGAGCCAGCAAAAGAGAAATAGCACAGAATTCACAGGGGCTGGGAGGCTCAGTAGACTGCCTACCGTCCAGCTTCCCTGCCTGGTGTGCTTGTGTGCTTGTCTCCCTGAGAGAGCATTAGCGCTTTAAATTCCACTGAGGGCTCCAGGACTATTTTCATTCTGCCTGAATCTACAGTGAACCTGCCCTGTGCCTGCAGGCATAACAACAAGATAACTGATTGAGTGAATTTAAAGATTTGCAGGCAGGAATGGGTGAGATTGGGTATAGATGAGTTAGGGTCCTAAGTGAAGCTCAAGTTTCCAGGAGGAAGGGAGGAGCTGGAGTGGGAAGGGAGACTGGCCTAAGGGCCACAGTGTTTAGGTTATAGGCTTTATTTCTGAGCTCCACCTAGGGACTAAAATAGAGAGATAGGTGGATCCCTAAAGAATTTTCACAGTTGGCTGCAAAAATTTAAGTGCTAGACAGTGGTCCCTAACATTTATTCTGTAGGGATCAGCTTGCTTCATGAAATCAACCTTGGAGTTGGGTCTGGGATTTTCTGTTTCCTTGTACCTTAAAATCTAACAGTTTAGGACCCTCCCTGGTGGCACAGTGGGCTAACACACAGCACTACGAAGTTGTCATAGCCACTGCAGCATGAGTTTAATCCCCTGCCATGGAGGGGACCCACATGGTGTGGCAGACCTCTCCTGATCTACCCGCTGCTTCCCTCAGCAGGGCATTCTGCCTATTTTGCTCCCCACTGTGTCTCTGGTGAATCCTCTCACCCCCCCACATACCTCTGGCCTGTACCCCAGTTTGTATGTATAAATAAATAAATCTTTTTTTTAAAATCTCACAATTTATATAATTTATATTTACATTGTACTTTACAGTTTATCTTAAAGCCAGAAGCCTCAGTGTTGTGTCAATAGTGGCTTCTGTTTTTTAGACAAAAGCCATATGTCTCAAGCAGTGTTTGGGGCACATCAGGCTTGTGTTTCCTTAAACTGCAGGTGGAGAGACATGGTCTTTTCATTTAGAACAATGCTCTTCACAGTACTTCTCTGATATTTAGTAAGACACCTGGAGGGCTTGCTAGAAATCACTGGTTGCTAGCTTTCCTCCACCGCCAAGGATTTCTGATTCAGACGGACTGTGGTAGGGTGTGAAAATTTGCTTTCTGAAAAATTTCAAGCTAATGGTGATGTTGACAGTGACAATGACGGCAATGGTTTGGGGACCACACTTTGAGAGCTACTCATTTAGAATACTTTTTCTAAATTCTGGCAGCATGTTGGAATCACCTGGAGAATTGTGAAACCTTCATGGGCTGGAGAAATGCTTTCACATCAGTAATTTTCAAAGTTCCCCAGGTGACTGTTATGACCTGAGAAACTCTAATTTATAATCTGGGAACCACTTGTTGAAAGGACATGAGGAAATGGATTTTTTCCAATCTTCAAACATCTAGGGACATTTACTTAATACATTTGTATTAATACAAGAGATAGTTCATCATATATGTTACACCTGGGATACCTGGGATCTATTCACCTATTTGACTTTATGAGCTTTTTTTCAGGTCATCACTAAGTGTGATTTACTAATCCAGATAGACTTGTGGCACTTTGGTGTCTAAATATGGGAGCTTGATGGTGGAAATGGGGCAGTGACATAGGTGTGAGGAATTATGAACATATTCCTCTAAATCGTATATAGTGCTGCAAATCAATACTACCTCAATTTGAAGAAAAGGACCATTAGATGAGTTTGCAACTTTAAGAACACTTGGAAATGCAGTATATTTTATTTCATTAATGAAAGTGGCATGACTCATTAATTCCTACCAGTGTGTTTCTACTTGAAATGATTTATGAATTCCTGGTCAGACTTGTTGATGGCAGGGAACTTGTGTATTGAAAAACAAGTTTACTCTGTAAGACTTTATGAATTGGAACACAGAGAAATTACTTGTAGGTTGTCCGCATGAAGGAGCTACTAGAAACCAAGACAAAAGTATAATGTAGGATGTGTGTGTGAATGTTTTCTGTAAGTTGTTAAATAAAAATACAAAAGTTAATGACTTCTACCAAAGTGTCTACAGGATGTAAAATTCTGGGAAGCACATTTTTTAGGGTTAGATAAGGTTGCAGTGTAAATACCTTTATTTTAATTAGAGTGGAAAATACTATACTTTCCTTCTATGTTCAACAATCTTGGGAACAGATCAAATCTTTTGCCTACTTATTCCAGGAAATACTTGCTCTAAAAGGATCAGACTGAAAGTAGCTAAAATGTTTTACCTACCAAGAGTAACAGCTTGCTCTCAAGAGAATTCTAGATTCTCTTCTGTTCACCAAAACTCAAAAGTATTTTGTTGTCAGCTCTGCTGAATTTTAGTTTCCTATCTTTCATACCGTGGCCAACCTCAGCCTTCCCAGGTCCTAAAGTTCTATAAGAACCTCCCTTGTTTTCCCTCTTTTAGAAACACAAACTGGACCTTCAATATAATTTTCTCTTACTACAATCAAATAAGAAACTTAACATTAGTTTTTCTATTAGTCTTTTGGGAAGCTAATACAATCCTGTTGAAAATGTTTCCAAACTCTACAGTTACAACTTTCTTTATTTCTTCGTGTTACATGAAGAGTATAAAAGAATCTTAGATACTCTCATGATATTCAGTGCCTTAGTTGATCTATTGTTTGTTAATTTTTTTCATCCAAATGATTAATCCATTGGACAATTATTCTAAACCTTTGGATATCTGAGCTTTGGTTAAATGATATAGAATGGAATAGTCATCAAATCTGGCCACCTCAGCATCCCTGGATGTTTGGATCAGGAATATGGTAATTTAAATTCCACTAGAGAGGAAACTTTTAAACTCACTTGACTACTTGAAGGAAAGAAAATTAGAGGCATTACTTCATCATATGAATCACCCTCTCTCCTCCATGTGAGGATCCTCTGTTTGAAGCACCAGCCCCTTATCTCATTCATTGGCTCATAATGTATCCCCTTATTTGGCTCTGGATCTAGAATCCATATATGCTTAGATTTTTCATATGTATGTAATTAAATCTGTCATGTTTTTTTTTTCACTTACTGATCTGTCAGATGTTAATTTCCTCCTTGTCACTACATTCTCTAGTCATTAATTATGGAGAATTGAATTTCTCAAACTTCAATGTGCATAAAAATCTTCTGAGGAGCTCATTACAAACAAAGATTCCTGAGCCCCATCCCCAGAGATTCTAATTTACAGGGCATGAAGGGGGACCTTTAATCAAGTATGGATTGTCTTGTGCAGGTTACATTTTGAGAAGTGGTGATTGATGAGAGGGGAGTGAAATATTCACAGCTGCAGTAAACTGATTATAATAAAATCTTTAGATATAATAGGTAAGACCTGGAAACAACCCAAATTCCCAAAAATAGATGAATAGATCAAGAAAATGTGTTAGATATACAGGATGGAATACTATTTATCAATCAAAAAAGATAAACTAATGCCATTTGCAGCACCATGGTTGGAGGGATTATTCTCAGTGAAATAAGTCAGAAGGAAAAAGACAAATACCAGATGGTTTCATTTATAGAAGGAATATAGGGGAACCAAATACAACTATAAAACAGATTTCTACACAGGAGGGGGAGGAGGGAGAAAGATCAAAATGAGGGTGAGAAGAGCACAAGGGACTATGGTAATGGTGCACAAGTAAATTGGTGGTGGAAATTCTATGGGGATTATACCTGATATAAAATATATACATACATACATAAATAAATGTATAAAAGAATAAAATCTTTAGATAATACCTATTAAAGAGACACCATTTCTTGAAATAAAACTTTTTATTATGGGTGTTAGTTTAATTTTTGCCATCCAAGATTGTTAAGATTTGTTAACCACAAGATACATCCCTGCTTTTTTTCTTTATTATGACCCTGTTTAAAATATGCATACTAAAAGAATAATTAATGAATTAGTTCTATTGTCAGCATTGCTAAACTTCTTTAAATTCAGCATGCTACCTTCAATAGAATATCTATTTTATAGGAATAAGGCAAAATATGTCAAGTTTTCTCTATACTTTTGAATTTTGCTGATCTTGGAATTTGAACTTTACCAACTTTTATTTTGTATAACAAATATAGTAATCACACAAAGTTTTTAAGTTAACCAATAAACAATTGAATTCCTAAATGTGCCAAGTACTATAGGATTTGAGAAGTGATAGCTTCTCTCTCCATCCATCCATCTAGATTCACTTATATACATTAGGACATATAAATCATTTCCATACCTTGATTATTTTAAATATTGTCATTGCTGTGCTTTAACCCACTGTGCCACCAGTGAGGGCCTATTTTAAATATTGTAATGAACAAAGGAGTGCATGTTTCCCCTTGAGTCAGAGTTTTGGTAATCTTTGCATAGATACCTAAGAGTGAAATTTCTTGATCATTTGGTAGATCTATTTTTAATATATATATTTTTTAATTCCATACTGTTTTCCATAGGATCTGGAGAAGTCTACATTTTTACCAATAGGAAAAGAAAGCCTTTTTCTCCACACACTCATCAGTACTTGTTTCTGGTCTTTTTGGTATGGTTCATTCTCACGGTTGTATGGTGGTAGCTTATTGTTTTTGATTTGCACACCCCTGAAAATAAGTAGTGATAAACATTTTGTTTTCATGTTCCTGTTTACATCTATATATCTTCTTTGGAGAAATGTCTATTTAGTTTTTGTAGCCATCATTTGATTGGGTTATTTGTTTTATTTTTATTGAGATATATTATTTCTTTGTAGATCTTTGATATCGGTCTCTTGTCAGATTATGGTATGCAAATATTTTCTCTTATCCAGTAGAGCGCCTTTTTGTCTTTGTGTAGTTTTGCTGTGCAGAAGCTTTTTAGTTTATTGTAGTTCCAGTAATTTATATTCTTTTTAATTTTTCTTGCTGTTAGAAGAGAATCCATGAAGACCTCTTTAATGCCTATGTCATGGAGTATTTTACCCATGTATTCTTTTACGTATTTTATAGTTTCAGGTCTTAAATCCAAGTCTTTTATCAATTTTGAATTGAATATCTTGTGATATTTCTCCATAAGGTGTGGGATTATTTCTGAGATGTCAGTTCTATTCCATCCATTCAAGTGTATTGGTTTTACTCCAGTGCCATATGGGTTGGTTATTATAAACTTGTAGAGTTTTCTCACATTCTAAAGATCTTAAACAACAATATTTCTGTATATCCTAAAATATTAACTAACAGTTACATTAGAACTAACAATTATGTAGTGCTTGTGGTTTTCATTTTTTTTAAATCCATTTGATCATTCTTTAAAAATCATTCCCACTTCATAAATGAGAAAACTAAGAAATAGCCTTAAGGGGAGAATATTTTTCTCTAAGGTTCTAGATCCATAAGGTTGAAAAATGATTAAATTGATGCAAGACTAATTAATAGGATGGAAAACCAATTTAATTTTATGTACATGGAGATGGCATGTGAATATCAGATCTGTGGTTAAGCACTTTTTAAGTAAAGTAAATTCTGACTTGAATATTAATTCAGTGAGCTAAACAGTTTATTTAATAGGGGAGAGGACCGTCTGTACTTTGTCTTTAGCAATTAGATGTTTCTTTCCCTTGTGCTACAGAGAGTGAATCATTTGCATTGGAGTTTTATTTCCTGTTCTCAAGAGAAAGAGGGGTCAGAGAAGTTCCTGATTTTGGTTGCTTTTAAAGTAACTTAAATTTGAAAAAATCAATATACCACTTTGACATATTTTTGAAATAATCTGACAGACCTAACACAGTCATGTTGAGTAAATCAGAGGTAATAAGGGATGAGATTTAGAACCTAAACAAGGTCTTCCTAATATCAAGGCCTACTTCCTAATATCAAGACTTCCCACCTTTGCTGCATAAGTGGGAAATTGTCGTTCCTGGATTGTATATGTATGTGTATGTGTGCTGTGTATTTTGCATAGAAGTGAGAATTGAATAGAGCTGAGAATGCCCACAAGTAGTCTGGAAAACATGATTACCTTGTTATCTCTATAAAGACAGCTTTGTTTGGATGGATAGACAGTGTTTCTTGTGATAGGAGAATTGTATTAGAAGCTTCAATACTGAGATGTGCGAATAGCTCTAACTTTTCTGTATCACTCATACATATCCTCACTTTGGTGTGGCAACTCATTAAATTGATACAGCTTTAAAAAGACTTTCATATTGTCCACTGAACTTACTGAAATTTTGGGTTGGTTCAGTGACTATATTTTTGTCCTTAACTTCTTGCAACATAAACTCAAAACCATGCTTTGAGTCTCCATAATAGAATTAAAACTCTGCTAACCTGAAATAATCTATTAAGTGTAGAAAAGATAAAGAGTATATCAATTATTGATAAAATAAGGACTCTAGTAACAGCCTAAATATCTCATAACAGGGCTTTATTTGCCCTGTTTATTTATCCTCATGAGTATATAATGTTAAACATATTCAATGAAATTCTATTATCCATTGAAAAAAAGGCTAGTTCTAAAAACTACATAGCAGTGTTTGGTGTTGCAATATATAATGGGGGAAAAAAGTTAAGAAATTGTTTGTACTCTATCTGTGAAGGGGGTTAGATTATGCCACCCTAATATGCTACTTTGACATAATGATTTTATGGACTTAAATATAATTAAGAAGGAGAAAACACAGAAAGAGCTTTCTACCCTCCCCCAATATGTCTAAAAGCAGGACAGTAAGTTTCCTTTTTCAAGGTGGTACTCTTCCCCCTTCCTGTTGGGGGAAGAGACCAGTCATTACCACTGGAGACAGAAAGTCTGCACTGAGATGCACCTGCATAGGCAGATCTTACAGAAATAGCTCATTTTCCTTTTATATTTACCTTCCCACAATTTACCACTCTTATGAGTCTAAGTCTTTTCCTTTATATTGCACACATCCACAAACATATCATCCTTTGTTAGGATGGAATAAAAGCCACTTTATAACCATCCCATTGAATTACTCATTACTGAGTTCTCTTGTCCACAAAAATAAATTCTGCTTTTTTCTCCTCTTCCTCTATCATTTGTCATTCAGAGCTCTAGATACCAACCCTAAGAAAGTGGAGGAAGTCTTTCCTCTTCTACACATGTTAAATTAAAAGAAAAATGGCAGGAAGGAAAGTTATCAACATGCTAATATTGATTATATAACATGTAGCATATTGAAACTGAAAAAGAAGGTTTATAGTAACATTTTCTAAAGTAACTGAACAGCATGTCATATATTACAAACAGATTTGATTCACGTGCCATTCCATTTTAATACCTGGAGGCATACTTAATTTAGAATTTGATAAAGAGATAAGAACCTGATGAGGATGACTGAGCTCATGCTATGAACCAAGAAATACTCATTTTCACAAGAGAGTTGATAAAAGCAGATTCTGGAGTTGGGTTATTTACTATTTCCAAGGTTTGGGGCAAGTTATTTAACCTCTTTGTACCTCAATTTCCTTTTCTTTAAAATGAGGAATAGCAGTGACTGCCTGGGTGCAATTGAGATTGAACAAGTCTGAGTGCATGCAGTATCCACTCATAAACTCTGGAAGCTTTATGATTATGAGTCCCATTTTTGTTTATAAGAAAATGTTAAGTGTTAGTCATGCGTAACAAAATATCAGCTGTAAGGCAACAGTATTGGTCCCTCTATTGAAGCATCTAAATTTTCTCTCCTGGTATGTAGCCCTGAAAGTTTCTTCTGTCTTCAAGACAAAGAATATTTAACTAACATTTTCCCAAACTCACAGAACTACTAAATGGTGTAAACAGTATATAGAAGCAACTGGTTTATAAAATCTATAAACCTTTCAAGAAAACTGAATTTCTTGCCAACCTGTGATCTCTGTCTTAATGACATGGTGAAGACCATTCATGATACAGCAAATTTTAATGCATTGTACATTGATAAACAGATCTGTGTAGTCTGACTGTGTGGGCTCAAATCCCTGTTCTGCCATCTATTGATTATTGCAATCTTGGTTTAACCTCTACGCCTCAATTCCCTCACCTATAAAAATGATACAATAGTATCAAGGGTACCATGGATATTTGTGAGAATTAAATGAGATAACACATGTAAAGTACTTACAACATTGCAAGTTGTAAGTACTTAGCATATATTAGCTGTTGTTAATAACAAAATTTATTGCTGACAGTATGCCAGATCTGAGGTTCTGGAATGTAGAAAGAGGAAATGGACAGCATCTTGTTAAAAAGATAAGTTATGGAAAGAAGACAATAAATATTTAAATTAATTATGACATGAAACATCTTTAAGAAAGGAGTGATAGGAAGGAGATAAAACCGGAGATTGTTCGGGAGCCAGACTCAACAGGACAAGAAAACTGTATATGGCAAGGGGTAGCAATGAAGAAACGAGGGCATTTAAAAATGTCAGGCTGGATAGCATAGAAGGGCTTTAATAACTTCTATCTGGGTTGTGTTTAACCAGAGGTAAACAAAACATCCAATAGAATAGTTTTGATGAAACATTTTTGACAGATTTTAAATAATTCTTGTTGGAAGCTGATATAATATAAATTCATTGTTCTAAAAAGCATTTCAAATAATTGCTTATACTGATCTCATATGCATAGTGCAAGTGATTCTCGTTGACTTAATACTCTTGGCACCCTCTAGCATATATGAAACATGCTTTATAAATAGTAGCAGGGCCCTCGTTGCCAAGGGCTCCACTTGACTTTGGCAAAAGTGACAGTATATCCTCTTAAGAATATGAGATAAAGCATGAGGTACTTTCCTCACACATACTAGGAAATGTGTGTGCTGTGGGTATAATTTCCAGGGAATGGGAATAATTTTAAGAGTTAAATCTAAGATTAGATGATTTTTTAGAGCTGTAAACTCAACATGTTCCACTGGTTCCAAACCGCATGACTGCATAAGTGATCAGTATGACCAGTCAGGTGTTCTCAGTTATGTATGCCTGGCTCCAACACACAGAGCTAAAGGAAGTGGAAAAAACCAGGTAATAACGAAATAGCCAAGTATGTGCCTTAGCATTTAGCATAAATTGTTCATCATGTTGTTGATTATGTAGGACTGCCCAGTCAAAAAGTATTTTAAAAGTATTGTAGTCCTTCTGTAAGACTCACTACTACACAGTTATTAAAAACAATAGTGTAATTAGTATGTAGTGACAACTCAGTGGGTTGTCATTTGGTGAAAAAAAAAAAAACTTCTAAAATGATATGCAGGGGACCTCTCCCTGGTGGTTGCAAAGGGTTCAGTCTCAGCACAATAAAGCTATCTTCAGCCATTGCAGCATGAGTTCAGTTCCTGGCCAAGGAGCTAACCTACATAGTGAAGCAGACCTCTCTTGTCTGGTTCAATGCTCAGCACAGAGTGTATTTCAGTAGATCTACCTGTTCCACTCCCCCACTCTGTATATGGTGAATCCTCTCACCACCACCCCACTATGCTTCTAGCCCACATCCAGCTCTTGTGTGTATAAGTAAATAAAATAAATCTTTAAAAAATAAATGAAATGAATGCAAAAAGGAAATCTCATTTTAATAGCTATTATCTCTAAGTCATAATTTTATGGGTGATTTTCGTTTTATTCTTTTGCTAATATGTGCTATGTAATTTTTCTGTTGTGAACTTCTGTCAACATTAATTTTGTCTCTGGAGTTATTTTCCAACAGCAAACAAGAGAGTCACTTTTCTCTCCCTTTCCCAAGTGTTGTCTGTGGAGGTGATAGCCATCTCCTATTTGGGATCATGGCTGCTTTAAGGACTCTTGTGAAGCCCAAGATCATCCAAAAAGGGCCAAGAAGTTCACTTAGCACTAGTCAGATCAATACATTAGTTAAGTGTCTGGTCAAAATCCAGAGGCATTGACAACAGGGTATGAAGGAGATTAAGGGCCAGATCACAGTACTCAACACTGGTTATGAAAACAACAAGAAAACAAGCATGTGGTGTTTACTGATTCTAGAAGTTCCTGTTCTACAATGTCAGGGAGCTGAAGGTTTTTCTTATATGCAGCAGATCTTATCATGCTAGGACTGCTTATGTCTTCTTCAAATACTACAGAGCCAATGTGGAGAGTTTAACATCACTAGCCATCAGAACCATTCTTCCCAATAGAGTCTACACAGATAAGAAAGTGAATAACCAACTAATATGCATGTTGTATTTGTGGTAAATAAGACCATAAAAATCATGCCATCTGGAATTCCTGCCCCCTTTAAAACAAAAGTAATTTTCAATCATATATACATAAATAGGACTAAAACAATGTTGGTGCTTCAGCCATGTGGCTTTAAGCTCTCATACCAATCCTAGTAGTTGAAGCTGAAACTACTGGTATTCCCCAAATTTCTGTTTCAAAATATTTCCCAACCTCCCCTGAAGTTGAGTTGGCTATATATCTGACTTCTAATAGGTAAAAATGACCAGAAGTTATGTACCCCAAGAAAACTACCCATCTGCAAACACCTCGTGGAATAAACTTTTACCAAATTAAGCCACCTAGGCTTTGGGTTCTTTTGTCATAGCACCATAGCATGTCCTACCTTAACTAGGTTAACAGGTTGATTATTATCCCATTTTACAATGAAGGAACTAATGCCAGAGAGCTTAAGTACATTTTAAAAAATCACAGAGCCATACAGGATAAATTGAAGGTCAAGCTGTTACAGAGCAGAGAGAGGTATATCCCCCAAATCCCCAAATCTGCCCACTCTAAATAAATCCTAATCCCATACATCAAGATAAAACATACTCTAATGCATTAAGACTTTTAATGGAAAGGAACATTAGTACAATCAGTGTGCCACAAAGAATATAGTGTCCAAATCAAGAACCTGAAGTTACTCATCCTCTTGTGGGTAAATGCCCAGCCAGACTAGGTTGGTTCAAAGTCAAATACTCGGGTCTGAAAGCCTGCCACAAGTTTAAAGTACCTTCTGTGGGGATCCATAGAAAAGGTTGAGACAAGTCAGATAAGTCTGGAAGGAAAGGAGCAAAATCGAAACAAAGACAAAGGCTGCCATTGTTAACCTCCCCATGGTCTTTTACCCACATCTGTTTCAGTCAACCCAAGGTCAAAAAGCAAGTGTAGCTTTTTCACATGTTTCTCTGCTCCATGTGCCTCCTCCAGGTCTCTTATTCTCCATCCTTCTCCCGATCTTCAGTCTCCTCTCCAGCTTCTTTTCCTCCCTGATCAGCTCTACACTTCCTTGGGTGGGGCAGGAAACCTGGAGCCTCCCCTTTTATTGGGGACCATTCTGTAACAGAATCAATGACAGATAAATGCTAAAACTTCCTTATAGAGGTTTATATTTTATTCTCAGCTATCTGGATGGGAAAGCAGCAACGATATCAATGAATATTGATTTTTAGAATAATTATTAGGTGTACCCATGAGCTGATGGGAGCATACATTAAAAACTACGATACATAAAAGTCACTTGGGATACCAGTTTTAAAAAAATACCAGTTCTAAGACTTTATTTTTATAGATTATTATTCAGTGGGTCTGTGACTGAAGCCACAGACTGTTAGAGATGGTGCCCCCTGGAGGGGGTTGCTGATGAGGATAGAAAGCCCTAGGGAAAATACTAAAATAGTATCTATTTTGGTATATATGGAGTAGACAAGAAATAAAAGGGACTGCAGAAGGGGATGTGGTTTCATTCAGTCTTTGGAATTCATTGTTTTCAGATCTTTAGTGAGTTCTGCTCCCATGGCATGCATCTTCCAGAAGGTTGTTATGGGCCTTTACAGGATATGGAGAGGCCTCCTGAAGCCAACCTCAGAGAGAAAAAATTCAAAGGCTTTGCAAGTAGCCAAGCAACTGAAACTTCTTTTGGTTTTGTTGCTGATTACAGCCTGGTAGAGAAGGTAATGACCCAGAACTGTGTGAGTGGTGCCCTTTGTCAGGTCCTTCAGCCACTGCAGCTGCTATCTTGAGTGTCATTTGTCTGGTGTTATGCTGAGGCCTCCCGACAGCTCTGGAAATGTCTCCTGTTGCATCTTCTGTTATCTGTGGAAGTTGGAACCTGGCCTAACATCTGGCTCCCTCATGCTCCTGGTCAGAAGTGGCAGGAAGCCACCATCTTAGACACGTGAACTATTGTTTTGGAGAGGAGCTCTCCCTACTCAGTGGTGGGAAGATGCCATCTTAGCTGCTTTTGGTTATGACTTGAAAACACTGGACACTGCCTTAGGTGAGGTAAATGGTAAATGACCATTTTTGTACTCAGTAGCTGTTTTTCTTGGTTTGTTAAATAAATCCCATTGTTGATATTCCCTGAGCCTCTTGCAGTTGTGCATGCTTGCAAAGAACTTAGACAATCACTGATAAATTATTTGGGTAGTGTCCTTGCCAGTTTTCATGCCCCTTGATGCCCTGTATCAGTTCTGAAGAGCAACACAAAATCTGTGACTTTAAGGCCCTCCCTGGTGTCACAAAGAGTTAAGGCACAATATTGTCCACAGCCACTGCAACACGAGTTTGATTCCTGGCCAGGAAGGTGACCCACATGGCGCAGCAGGCCTCTCCTGACCTGCTCACTGCTCCCCTCAGCAGTGTACTTTGTCAAACTGCCTGTTCTGCTCCCTGCTCTGTCTATGAAAAATCCTAACTCCCTGCACCTCTGGCCTGAACCACAGTTCTGTATGCATAAAATATAAATCTTAAAAATAAAATATGTGTCTTTAAAAAGTACTAAAGAATAAACTAAGTGCCACAATAGGAGTTTTTGAGATAGTTGATTTCCATGATAGAAAATGTCATCCTTCTACTCAGTTGTGACCTCTTTTAGTATCTGGAGAAATTTCCCTACCTTTTGCATCAAGGTGTTAGTACAGCAACCACCTAAGAAGCTGAAAATGCTTCTTTACCAGATCCTAGGTGCATGACCTGGACATGATGAACCAGCCTGGAAACCAACGTTATGAGGGAAAAGAGAACTGACATAAATTAGGTAATAAAGCTATGAGAAGATTTGTGCTGAGGGTTCAGAATCATCCATATATATAGCGCCAAACTCAGATTTCATATTATTTCACCAAACTTAGAGCCATCTTAATAAATGAGAATTTAGTTAACATCCACTAGAATGGATAACTTGCTATTGCTTACCATTAAGAACTCTGACTGTTATGTTATTGTCTTATGATATAAGTAGTCAAAAGTAATATAGTTTCAGCTATCTGAAAGTAATTTCAAACAACTGAAACTTTTATTACTCAAAGAAACACTCAGACATTGTTACTTCACAGTACAGTGGAGTTGGGCAGGATAGTGAGACTTTGCACAGAAAAACTGAGTCTATAGATAGCCTTGCTACACTTTTAAAAGAGTATGACAAGCAGAGAAATAGAATGCACCATAAGTTGAAAGTATGTACCCTGGGGGAAAAAAAACACAAAAGGTATACAAACCTCTGGACAAATACCTATGTAAGAAACATTTTTTTAATTTTTTCTTTAATTGCATTCATATTTTATCTTTCTTCCTGCCTAAAGGCAGTACCTTGATCTTAATCAACTCAGGTTTCCCTCTTTTTTCTGGGACAGAGCCTAAGCTTCAAGAGGCATACTCTATGTCACACCTTTGGGTAGAGACACCCGATAATGGACCTTGATAATGGACCTTGGTAACCAGTCTTGGATATGCATCTGCTCAATTGCAAAGCATTCTCCTTTCATTTTACATTCATGTGTCTTATCCCACTTCCGATCTCTGGGCTAACTCTTGAGCCCACTTTTTGTTATAAATCCCATTTCTGTTTGGAAGAACAGAGGAGTTCTATGAGATGGCTTCAGGACCATCAACCCAGGAGCCACACACAACCATTTCCACTCGTTTTTTCCTGTTTTTGGTTTAGTGCGGGATTTTGTTTAGTTTAATTAGGATGGCTTATCATGTATCAGGTTCCACTTAAAATAAACACTTTCTGTATGTGGATTCCTCAAATTTATCTAGAGATGTTGTCATCCTTCCCCTCTAACCCCCAGGATGCTGCCCAGGGAAGGCACAGGACAACTCTTTAGGAACCCAGCTTGTTATAGTTCCCTCTTAGTACTTTTTTGCCATTAATTCAGGAAAAAAACTAGTTTTAAGTGTGGAAAACTGGTCTGAATCATTTTGGTGTGCTTTGGAATCCTTTGTCCTATTGCCTCGCTCTTTCTGGTTTCTACATGATTTAGGCTCTTAGAATTACACAGTCTTCTTTCTCCTCTTCACTGTTTCATTCCTACCCTGAGGCAAAGTACAATATGCTAGATAGGGAGGAAAGGTCATGGGAAAATCTTAGGTCCACATGGGGGGACCAATTGTTAATATCGTAAAACATTATTTCACCACAGGGGTCTCACATGTAATGTTTTCTGAGGGATTTATTTGTTTTTTCAATGAATCTCCAAGGTATTTTAGTCCTGCTCTGTGTCTCCTATTCAAAAGTGATTTGCTTAGAAAGTGCTGCTTTCAGGTGGCCAATGTGAGTGATTGCTCTGATCATATCCATTTACTTAAATAGCAGAGATTATGTACCATGCAAGTACAACTTTTGTGTACCTTTGAGATTAATTACTATTTTGAACATGAATATACAGAAATTCTATATAAATAAGGTCAAGAGGCCAGAGAATTCCCACACATGTGCAAGTCATAACTTGGCAGACTCTGGATCCCAGCATGCATCTCCTACTCCATATGGCATTGTTTCCTCTCTGTCGGAACTAAAGAAAGTCCTTCAAAACTTCTACAACAGGTTGTGAGCCTTTGATTCAGGGGAGTGTGGGTGGGGCTCACCATGAACACGTTTTTCAACCTGCCATCTTTCCTGTTCCATTTTTAAAGATCCATTTTTGTGGTTCTTTCTCTCTTGCTCCCCCCCCCCCTTTTTTTCCTTCCTCCTGCATCTGTGTTACTTGGTTATTTATATTTTGCAACACTGTTCATTTTTTAAACAATGCTTGTTTCTTTACTCAGGTGTAGGCCCCACAGAATTTCCACCACCAATTGACCTGTGCACCATCCCTAAGGTGCCCTGTGCTCTTCCCTCCTTCATTCTGATCACTCTCTCCCACTCCCCTGCAGAATGTCTCTGGTTTATAGCTATCTGGTTTCTGTTTTGTTTAGTTGTGTTTTTCTTGTTATTACTTTTCCCCTGATGCTTTATTTGGTTCACCTATATTAGTGGTTCTCAATGAGCATTTTGGTATCTGAAAATACTTGAAACTAAGCTTAAGCCTCAGAGATCTGCACCAGCAAGACTAGAAGATGGCATTGATTTGAAAATTCTGAGTCCCAAGAATCCCAATAGCCAGTTGCTGCTTGTAGATCTCTGCTGTGAAAAATGAGAACCAGGAACCACAACATCTGTATAATTTGGATGGAACCTGTAAAGATTATAGAATCTCATGCCCACTGTAACATGCTGATTTTCTGCTTATAAAATCAGAACGATTTGGACCCTTCCTGGTGGCATTGCAGGTTAAAGCACAGCACTAAGAAGCTAAAGCCACTTCAATATGAGTTCTATCCCCACCCTAAAGGTGACCCACATGGCGTGGCAGACCTCTCCTGACCTGCCCGCTGCTCCCCTCAGCAGTGTACTTCATCAGTTTGCCTATTCTGCTCCCCGCTCTGTCTCTGATGGATCCTCTCACCACCCTTGCACCTCTGGCCTGTACCACAGTTCTGTGGTACAGAAAAATCTTCAAAAAAAAAAGGACTCCTTGGTCTGGTGTTCATGGTGTTACTCTGAAGCTGGGGAGTTTGGTTGGTGCCTCCCTGTCTGCTGGCCTGCCTGTGTACTGCCTGATTCAGCACTAAAGGCATTTAGAGATACTGAAGTCTCCAAAGTTCTCTTTTCCTCTGCCGGAACCAACAAGGAAACTACCTGGCTTGGGATGGTTGCACAACATCCCATTTTTTCCATTTTACACATGAGGAAACTCTAACACATAACGGGTTACTTGACTTAAGACACTCAGTTGCACCCAGGCAATTTGACTCTAGAGTCTGAGATCTCTCTATCTAAATGGTAGGACTAGATGAAAGCTAAATACACTTTCCACTTCTGTATTGATTTTCTTCTTTTGTCAAACTGAATAATAATACTATCTGTGAAGAGTATGGGCTAATACAGATTAAGTACATCACAAAGCTTTGACCATAATTATTCAATAGATGTCAGCTAATATTATTGTTCATGCTTTTACTATTACCATTACCATTTTATAGAAGGAACCACTTCTGTCATTTTCTCAATAGCTCCCTGAGTGCACAGTTAGCCCACTAATTAATAATTTTAAACAGCAGGTCAATTCAGTCAATCATAAAATCAAGCAAGCTTGAATTGATGGTGAATTGCCTAGTTAAATTATTTTAAGAGGTGCTCTCCAGTCGGGCTTTCTGTGATGAGGGAAATGCTCTATCTGTGCTGTCTAATGTGATATGCACAGGGTCATATATATATTGAGTGAGTGAACTGTCTTCCTGAAAAACATTTTATTAATTAATTTTACTTAATATTTTTATCTTAAGAGCCTCAGTGAGATACCAACAAAGGAAGTTACTGGCTTCACTCTTGAAAAGAATACATAACTTGACCAGAAGAATAAATCACCCAGAGTTCTGAGAGTAAAGGAAAATTGGACTCCTCCTTGGACATAAGAGCCCAACACAGTGGCACAGGGGAGAGGCTTGCTTCACTGAACAGAAGATAAGTAGAAAGAAATGCCTACGGGCTGCAATCTGGCATGCAGGAACATGGGTGGGGTTTCAGGTTCAGTCAAGGAAACTGGGAAGGGGACAGTAAAACGATGTGGAGGATACACCCTTGACTTAGGGGATATGTGATCAGGGGGCTGGGATACTCTACACATATAGGCTCCCTGATAGCAGATAGAGAATGTGCCCTGAACTACAAATCAATTCTTGGGACTAGTATTGATCTCATGAAGTGAACAGACAGTGGAGACTGCAGAGTTTCAGGCCACAGGAGAAGGGATTGGTGAGGTCATAAATACTAACCAGCCCCCCAACCAATGTATTTCCCTAGAACGCATGGAACATTCTCAAGGGTAGACTGCATGGTGGGTCACATTAACAAATTTATGATGAATAGAATATAAGAATAATCACATCAGATTATAAGTCTATCAAACTGGAAATCAACCATCACAAAAAGAAAGTAGGAAATCTTCAAATACGTGGAGACTACTTAGTGACTGAATAACTATTGGGTTAACAAGGAAATCAGAGGAGAAATTTGAAAATACAGTGTAAATGTAAGATAAGTGTAAATGAAGATACAAACTACCAGAACAAAAGAGGGAAATATATACCACTACAGGCAAACATCAAGGAAAAAAAAAAAAAAGATTTCAAATTACCTTCCACATTAAGGATCTAAAAAGGAAGAACAAGTACAACTAAAAGTTACTAGAATAAGATAAATAAAAAAAAACAGGAGAAATAAAATAGAAACATAGAGAGTGTTCAGGAAAGATGTAGCATATATACACAGAGGAAAATATTAGCAGTGATTAAAAATGATAAAATTTTGCTATTTGTCATAGCATGGATAAAACTGGTGGTGATGCTGAGCAAAATAAGCTGGAGGGAGAAAGACAAGTGCAAGGTGATTTCCCTCCTATGCAGAATATTAAAAAAAAAAGTGATCAATAAAACCAAACCAAAATAAGTTCTGGAAGTAGTTATAGAATGGAGGCCACCAGAAGGGGAGGGTGTGGGTTCAGCAGAAGGCAGGGATGGACTCAGTAACTATGGTGCAGTGTTATGGATGCTTTGGTGGTGAGTGTGGTGAGATAACATACATATAAATATATAAGAGTAACCTAGATATTCACCCCTAAATGAGATAGAGTGAAGTAAAACCATTTTACCTTGGAAAAAAAAGAAAGAAAAATTGAAACAAGACCCCCAAGAAATAGAAGAAAAATCAAAAAGGAAAGGAAATTATGTCCACACAAAGATTTTTACAAGAATGCTCACCATGATTTTATTTATAGATCCTGAAACTGGAAAGAATATGAACAACCATGAGCAGGCGACTGAATAGGTAAACTGGTATATTCAGACAATGGACTTTAATTATTTACATTAGACGTAAAAATAAGTGGACTTTTGATGTTGCAATGAAGTAACTGAATATCAAACAATTATGCTAAGTGAAAGAGTCACATAAAAGAGAATAGACTATATGATATGTTTCCATTTGTGGGAAATTTAGGAGAAGCAAACGAATGTTTAAGAACTCAAGCCAGTGATTGCCTGAATATGGAGAAGTATGAGCGGAGCTGGAGAGAGGTACTTCAGTGAGTCCCAAGAAAACTTTTGGAGGGTATAGATATATTTATTATCTTGATTGTGGTGATAACTCCATGAACATATACATATGGCAAATTGGTCTATTTGTACACTTCAAATATTAGGCAGATTCTGTGTCTCAAGTACATATATTAGGAAAGCCTCTTAAAAATAAGCAAAAAATATATATTATTTTAATCTTAAAAGTGGCATGAGGTTAATGACTATCATATTGGTCAACTCAGGCCAAAACCTGTCTGACAGCCAGATCCCAGGTGGGGTGGAAAAGACTAAGGTGCTTGGGACAAGAGAGAAAGTGAAGCCCCTAGCCCCACAGCTGCTTCGTTAAGATGCCTTAAAGAACCGTGGATATTAGAACACGTGGGCGGTAGTTTCCTCCCACTGGATATGTGGGAATGTGTGCTTAAGGGGTGCTGGGCTGGGTGGTGGGAGTAAGGAAGATATTCCCACTATCCTCAAAAGAATGCTCCCCTGACTCTTAGTGAGATGAAATAGACATTGTTTAAAAATGGAGCGGTGTTGGACAGTTTATAATGTTGCTCTGTGACTGCACCATAATGTTCTATTTTGCAATGTGCAGAAACAACAACAAAATGATAGTTTGAATCATGGCTTGAATGTTTAATTAGAGAAGCGATGACCAAAACAATCAAGGGACCATAAACATAGAAGGGGCTATCTCATAAGAGTGACCATTCCAAACTGGCATCTTAGCGAAGCCACACATGCAAACTCAGGACACCATTGGGACACTGTGCCTTGCTTTTTACACTGAATGGCTCTGGATCAACAGCAGGAGGGCAGGGAGCAGGTGGTGACAGTGGTGGCCTCAGTGTGCATCCTTGTCCTTCAGAGAGCCTACCTTTAAATTTTTTTAATTAAAGAATTTTCTGATCTGAGGAAATCAGTGAGCTGATTGTGACCTAAGTATCTACACATGAGACAACTGCCCTAGTCACAAGTTATCAGGCTCTGTATCATGTTCTTTTTCTAAATATTTTAAGCAAAGAAACAACTTCTTTCCCTCCTTTCTGTTTATTTTTCCCATTACAACTATTGTTTGGATAAATGATTCAATGGCTGCCAAATTTGCAGAAAAATATAATGAGGCTTGCTTGCGCTAAAACAACTTTGTGATAGTAAGTAAGAAAGCTTTCAGATAGAAAAGGCTTTGAAATGTTAAAACCACCACCAGAAACATAAGGACTCTGTATAACAGATCCTCTTCTTGCTGCCTTGAAACCACCCCTGCCAGAGTTTGTGTGGAGAATGCCAGCACAGCAGCCTGGGGGCAAGTGCCCCCAGGGGCCTCAATGTCCTGCTCAGCTCCCCCCAGAGTGTGCCTTGCACTGGGGAGACAGCCCCCAGGCTGTCTGCAAACAGACACCAGGCCATCTGCCCTCTTGCCTCGCACCCAAACACAGCTGCTGGGCTCCATCCCAGCTCCGGTCATCTAGAGGAGGAACAAAGGCCCTCTTCTCCTCAAGCTCCTACTAGCTCCCTTCATTCTTGCAAGGCAGAATGGGGTGTCTTGGCCTCAGTGAAGAAAGGAAAATGAAAGAAACAGCCAAATGTACCTTTGGGGTATGTTCTCCTCTCTGGTTTTCTAGGTCAATGGCACCCTACATTCTTGCAAGTGTCAAGCGTGGGATTCAGAGAGAGGCCGTGGCCTATAGGAGGTCACCCTCTAGAGGTGGAGGAGGATGGACATGGGCACAGTCAAGTTCACTGAAGACATAAAGGGTTTATAGGATATTCAATCTAGGCAGAGGGAATCAGTTTTCCCACAGGAAGTGACACTGGGCCTGCTATTTGAAAATGGGCAGCGCTGGGGGCCAGCAAATCAAATTGGGAAAGGCTGACATAATTGGTAAATATGGAGTCCTGCAAGGTGGGTGGGGAGTATGAAGAGGAAAGTGATAAAGGGAAAGCCCTGACAAGGAGAATCATATTCTAAAGAAGCTTAGGGCTCATCAGAGAAGGAGGGGTCAATAGAGAAAAGCCGTAACTGTGGGTTCATCTCAGTCAGATTTGTGATATGGAATATTTTTTAAATGATAGAGGAGGGGGAATTTAAGGCAGACTGGTTTAGGGCATAGTAATCCAGAGCAGACATACTGGTGGCCAAACAAGCAATTGCTGAGATGAAGAGATTAATTTGAAGAAGAAATTTTTACTAAGAATATTAGTTTAAAATCTCCTCAACATTTCCCCAATAATTTTGAAGTTCTCTCAAAGCTTTGCTTCAAAGTGCGTTTTCAGAAGGGAAATAATTTGACTGTCAAGGACAGCTATTGTCCAAACTGTTTGGGTGACAGGGTGTGGGCGATAACACAACAACTACCTGTGGGACTAGATAGGGGCGATAACGAACTAGGCCTCGCATCAAGGGGCACAGCGATGAGTCACCCCTTTAGAATCTGAACCTAGAATCTATATGAGACCCTTTTCCCCAATAGGGCTGGCAGTAGCTGCGGACCCCACCTTAAGGAGCTCCATCTCAGCTGCTGCCCGGAAGCACTAAACTTTACTTGTTCGGACTTTCTGCCTCCCATCTTTCTTCCTTGCAGCCAGTCACAGAAATCAGGACAAAACAGAAACAGGCCCATGAACCCCTGACAACCACAGAAAGCATGAGATGGTAAGTATGTCTACTCTCAAAAAGAATATACCAAGAGATATCTGACTTGCAGGAGTGGCTCTGCATGATCCTCATTCCATTTAGATCCTGTAAGCCACCAGGTAAGGGCTCCTTTCTGAGGCAGGTTATTCAGCTGCTTGCACGTGGCTCCAGGATGCTTTCCGCCTGAATCAGTGGACTGCAGGGCCAGTGCAGAGCAGTATCCCAGAGGGGACAGTATGTCCACCATAGCCTCCCCTTGCTGCGCCCTCTCCACTGGGACACACTGCTCCAGATCTCCTACATCAGAGGTCAGTGAACTGTTCAGTTTATGTTTTTAATTAAAGAAGGGGGAAATCCCTTTAAACCAAAGGACAGGAGTTTTCCTTTCAGAAAGGCAAGGGCAAAATATTGGTAGCAATCTGATGGAAGATTGGGGAGGAAACAAAAGACGCCACAGCTCCATCTCAGTGCTGCGCCACGGACACAACCCTGACTCCAGGAGAGGGTGCTGAGGCCTGGCTGCTGCCTAAAAACTCAGTTTCTCATAAAAAAATGATTCCACCACACATTGTATTTTGCAGATTTTGCCTTTTCTTACTTTGAAAACAATGATTTTAATTAGGTACTCATCTACTCTTGGAGTTTTTCAAGTCTTTTTTTTTTTTAACTGCACCCACATATATATACATATCTATCTATCTATATATATGTATGTGTATCTATCTATCTATCTATATATGTACACATGTATATGGATATAGAGGTACATGATTGCTCATTTTTGTACAATGTATTCTTCCTCTCTCAGGTGAAAATTCTCCTCTCAGAGTCATAAAATTCCCACCACCAATTTTTAATTGTATCTTTTTAAATGTTAAATAATTAACATTACTTTACAACACTATATATCACTTAGGGGTATAGGCTCACACCTCTTAATATGTGTAACACCACACAATGCTCACTACCAAAGCACCCAAAATTTCCCACCATAAACAGTTGGGTCCCCTCCTCCCTTATCCCCCAAACCCTATCTGACTTTTCTTAATTGTGCAGTCAGATTTCAGGGGTTTATTTTGATTTAGTTTTGTCTGTTCCTTTAAATTGTTTCTTTACATTCCACTTATGAATGAAATTATTGGGTATTTGTCTTTCTTCTTCTGGTTTATTTTGCTTAGTATAATTCCCTTCAATTCTATCCATGTTGCTGCAAATGGCAAAATGCAATTAAAAACCACAATGAGGCACCATTTCATACCTGTGAGAATGTCCCATGTATGAAAAAGGCCAGAAACAACAAGTATTAGAGAGGCTGTTAGAAAATGGAGCTGTCATGTACTATTAATTGGAATGTAGACTGGTTCAGTAAGTGGATTCTCAAAATATTAAAAATAGATCTAACTACTCTTGCTCATCAGTATACCTATACAATGAAATAATAAAAGAAAAACCCCGAATTTGGTAGAATATGTGCACACCTATAATTATTGCAGCAAGAGCCAAGTTATGGAATCAAATTAAATTCCCAACAACAGAACAGGAGATTAAGAAAAAGTGATATATGTGTATAATGGAATATCATTCAGCTAAAGTAAAGATGAAATTGTGCCATTTGCAGCAACACAGATTTTGCCATTTTAAAAAATATGATACAAAGAAAACTATAGTAGGTCTTAGTGGGTAACTGAGTGGCACCCCAGGACCCTCAAACCTACCTGCTCTATTATTTCAAACATCTACCACAAAAAAGACAAATACACACTTAGTGTGTAAGACCTTCAATATGAAAAGAACTTTAATACAATTGGTGTGCATCAGCGAGACAATTACTATGTCACTGAGAGATGAAAGGAGAACAAATATAACTAAAATAGTTTCTTCATGAAACATCCCAAATTATCTTCATGGGCAAAATGTCCAGCCAAAAAGATTTAGCCTAAAGCAAAGCCACTGAGGTCGGAAAGCCTGTCACAAGCCAAAGACACTTCTTGGTGGGGAGCCATAGAAAGGGAGCAAAAGGGGGCAGGCAAGTCTGGAAGGAAAAGAGCCAAATCGAAATACAAGTCAAGGCGAAGTCTGCCCTGGTCTTACTCCCCACAGGTTTCTCACAATGTCTCTGTCACTTCAAGTGTCTCCTTCTCTGTCTCCAAGTCCCTAGTGCCTGTCTGCGGCGAGTGTGGCCTCTTCATAGTTCTTGCTCTTTTCACGTGCCTCCTCCAAGTCTTCTTCCTCAATCCTCTTTTTCTTCTCTTTTCTCAATCCTCCTAATCTTTTCTAGCTTCTTTTCACTGCTCAGCTCCACCCTCCTCAGGGAACCTGGAACCTCCCCTTCCTCAGGATGTCACACTGTTACAGTTAGGTCTAGCTGCTGAATCAAAACCTATTTCAGATACCAAAAACTCAAGCCATTCTTTTTCTTTCTCAATGATGAATTTTAATTTCTATTTTGAGGAATTCCTTTTTACTTTTAACATATAAGTTTTTAAAAGTTACATCTGCTGAAAATTGCCCTAATTAGATTTTTCATTCCTTTTCATCAGTTATTTGGGCCCTCGTACCACCACTGCTTGTTTTTTGTTGTTTTGTTTTGTTTGTTTGTTTGCTACATTTCTTTGAAAGATATTTTCTGTTGGCTTAAATATTTCATTTCAGAGGAACTATTTTATGTGTGCCACATTAAACATTTTAAAAACAGTAGGTAAGCTTATAGTTCAGCTTATTTATAATTTCTTATGTAAAAATATATCAGCAGTTTTAGAAGATATGGTAAATTCATACTACAACCTTCAAAACAGGTTACTGAAGGACCTAAGAATTATCCCTTAGTAGCTTCCTTTGAACACTTTCCTTTTTCTATCTTGGTGTTATTCCCATATCTTGAGAGTGAAAGAATATTTTAAGCACCAGTCTTGTTTCTGAAATTCATGCTATTTTTAATCCTGCAAGCTTCAGTTCGAGCAGTAAAGTCCCTTCACTTCTCTAGGTCTCAGTGTTTGTATCAGGAAAGGAAGCAAAGTAAATGATGCACAGTCCACGAGAATATTCTTGTTTTATCATTTTTTTCATTATGTTTAATATAATCCATACATCTTGCTCCTAATTGGTTCCTTAGAGAACAGAGGCCTGCACTCTGACATATGCTCCCCCTCTTTCCTGGGGGTTCCCTGTAGTTTTGAATAACATTCTTTAAATAACATTCTTTCAGTCAGGGAACCCTGGGCCCAATTTGCCCTCCAAAAACCTGTGTGTTTTTTGTTGGACCAGAAGGGCAAGTCACATGACCCACCCTCTCCTCTCTAGAAATCAGTCAGACAATTTCTCAGCATTTCTTTCACTTCATTTATTCCAGATCTTTCAGATCCCACTTTGTTCTCATGCTCAGAATTTCAGCAGATGGTCTTCTAAAAGCAAAAATATGTCGTGGTGTTCGATTTCCCTGTTTTATATCCCTCACTTACATATCCCTGAAGTTCGTTTCATTCCTGCATTCTTCTGAGTTTAGATATATAATTTTTCTTTTGAATGAGTGGCTACTCAATTTCTTGTTCTTCTTTGCTTGAAATGTAACATTACTCCTAGAAAGAAAAAATTCTTCACATATCATCATTCTTCATTTTCGGATAATGGTTAAGGGTTTTTGTTTCCCTTAAAAAAAAAAAGGTCAAGAATTCCAAAATTCAATTTTCTAGGAAAAAAACACAGAACAAAATGGGGATATTTAAAGAAAGGAGTCCTTTCTGATAATGAAATGGAGTGTTCAGATCTTACAGATGAGAAATTTTCAGTCTAAAATTGTGACACTTGAGACCCTGATGGAAGTTGTGGCAGAGAAGACTCCTTTCCAGGCCAGAGTCACCTCAACTTCAGTTTCTTGACTTGTGAATTGCAATATATAACACAAATACAAAGTGAAGTACATATTCCCAGGAGGTTGCAAGAGGTATTGGATGCACCAACACGTGTAAGGACAGTGCCTGGTACAAAGTTACAGGTACATGTGCCTTACATGTTGGTTCTTGTTAGCAGAAACACTGAAGGAAAAGAATTTCCTAATTCTGATTGTGAGAAATTTGTTAAGCAATTGTATTTCTTTATACGAGTTTTTATTAGACGTTTGTAGGATAGACTTTGACCCAAAATGATAAGTAAACTGACCACCAACAAAAACTATATAATAATAATGATTTTAAAATAAAAATACTATTATCTCACACTAAAATATTTTATAAAGTAGACAGAATTACCAAAGGCAAACGGTAATTAATAATCTGAATTTTTTTGCCATATATACTAAATTCTAATTTAGTGATTCTCTCTAAAGATCTATTTTAAAATATAGTATATTACTCTACTTTCATTCTACATTATTCTTTCTTCCTTTTCTCTTTCTTAATTTCATCATTCTCTACTGAGAACCAAATTTAGGGCCTCCTAGAATTATAAAATTTTCATGTACTCAAAAGTAGCTATTTTTCTATAACCCAATAATGTTTTCTGCTCCTCAACCATGCAGCTCTGTTTTTAGTTATACTATTTTTTTCCTTATCCCTCTGATACTTTCATTCTTAAGAGGGTGTAGGCAAGGGTGATAGTGAAACATCTTTAAAAAGGAATGACTTAACAATATACAGATTTAATGCCATCCCCATAAAAATCTCAATGACATTCTTCAAAGAAATAGAAAAAATGTTGATGCGATTCATATGGAACAACAAAAA
>NW_004567104.1:500400-510267 GCF_000260355.1 Condylura cristata
CTAGGGTGGTGGCACAGGGGTGATCTGGTGATGGGAAACCCGCGGGGATTACAATCGAGATGGAAAACAAAAATGTGCAAAATGATGTGAAAATAAACTTTGTAATAAAAAAAAAAGAATATGAGCTTTGGGAAAGGGGGGGTAGGATGTCTGCATACCTGTTACCCTGTAAACTGCATGGCAGAAGGTAACGTACAATAAATGATTATATGGCATATTGAAAAAAAAAAGATATAATTTTAAAGGTCATAATAGATAGAAAATACCAATTGTTAAAACAAAAAAAATATATCTGTAAAACAATTAACTGAAGCAGCGCCAGAGCTTCAGAGGATGAGGGCAAGATGTGGGAGGCAGGCTCCTCGGCTCAGGGCCCGACGTGAGCAAGCAGGAGGGCAGAAGGTGAAGCCCTGACCGATCTGTGTCTGCGCAGAGGAGGTGAGCCGGCCGGCCCTCCCTGGCCCCAGAGCGCGCAGGTGGCTGAGGCCGTGAATGTTCATCTGGAGACGCAGACTAAGCCACAGGAAAGCCCTTTTGTTTGTCTCCAACTCATTTTCTTGCAATTCTACGACTCTTGAAAAACTCTATATTTTATAGAGTTTGTAAAACTCTATATTTTGTGATTCTTCCCAATTCTCATTAGAATATTTCAACCATGCAGAAAGTAGAGAATAATAAAACGAATATTCTGGATCCTGTAGCAGTATTTGATCGTTGTGGATATCACTTCATATTTTCTTGCTTGGTCTATTTTAGCTAAAATCAAAATACACCTATTTCTGAGTTTTTCCTTCTTTGTGCATTAAGTAAATGAGCATTTTTCAGTTGCAGACATTAACTGATCTCTTCACCACACTGGTTTTATGATTGAAAAGTCATAAGACATTATAGGTACCAAATAAAAAAAAAAAAGGAATGACTTAAAAGAAAAGGCTTTAAGATACCAGTGTATCAATACACTTATAATATAATGTCCAGGGGATATAAATAGAAGACAGGAAAAAGATGAAAATAACCAAGATATTTGCAAAGTGGTTGCAAGTGTGGTATACATTTAGAATTGTCTTTCAAGTGGCAGCTTTGTAAAGTTATTTTACAACATACATAATGATTTATCAATAATTTTTGTTGATATCCTTAAGCCCGTCAGATTAATTCTAGGACCTGATTGAAATACTTCACTGTTCAAGTGTATTTATTTTCTTATTGTCATAAAACCTGACCATTTGTCCTGAATTTAAAAAAAATGGAGGAATTTTTATGAGTGAGTCCTTTCTTTGCTGAGAGCAGGCCTACGTGGAGGTGCTGGGGGGTGGGGGTAGGGGAACAGTGGTTAAGGAAGTAATGAAGCAGCTAAGAGACTTGAGCAGGGACCTGCTGCCTGAAAGGAAGAGCTAGTGGGGTGGCGTGCACTACGCCGCAGCCCAGGGTCTGGGCCTCTCGCAACACCTGTAAGGTAGGTCCCCTGATCCCATGTTCAGATGAGGGAATCAAGGGTTAGCTAACTTAATCACTGAGAAAATGACACCCAATTAAATGGAAAATCATGATTAAAAAAAGGGGGGCCCTCCCTGGTGGCGCAGTGGGTTAAAGCACAGCACTAAGAAGCTAAAGCCACTTCAGCATGAGTTCCATCCCTGCCTGCCCCGGAGGTGACCACATGGCGTGGCAGACCTCTCCTGACCCGCCCGCTGCTCCCCTCAGCAGTGTACTTCATTGACCTGCCTGTTCTGCTCTCCACTCTGTCTGTCTCTGGTGAATCCTCTCACCCTCTGCATTTCTGGCTTGTACCCCAGTTCTGTATGAATAAATAAATAAATCTTAAAAAAGAAAAAAAGAAGAAGAAGAAGTACTGCTCAGGGTTAGTGGACTCAAGGCGAGGTCAATTGTCCTTGATTCATGGTCAAGTTTGTTCAAGGTAGGACAGACAAGGAGTGAGGTAGAGGCCAGCTGAGAAACCAGGATGGAGACTGGAAGCTGAGAGAGCACATTCCCTGCAGAATGTCTCTGATTGATAATTGCCTGTTAATTTTGATTTTTTTCCATCCATGTTGCTTCAAATAGCATGAGTTTATCCTTTTTGACTGCTGAATAATATTCCATTGTATTCCATTTCTGGGCATTTGTGTTGTTTCCATATGTTACCTACTGTAGTGAAAGAAGTTTATTTTACGCTAGGATGTAAAGTGGGTATTTGACAATCTTGCATAAGATAAGCTAGGTTACACTAAACCAAAATCCATTATTTGACCAATGACCACCATCTCACTAAAGAAGCAAACGCATGCTAGAATGTGATAAAAAAAATATTCAATATTTTTACACTATACATCAAACCATAATATACAGTTCTCTAGCATGGAAAGCTTAGCAAGAACCAGTTTTTATTTATTGTTTATTTTTTAAGACTTATTTATGTGTACAAGAACTGAGGTACAGACCAGAGGTGTATGTGGGTGACAGGATTCATCAGAAACAGAGTAGGGGGAAGAACAAGCAGATTAACTGAAAAACACTGTTGAGGGGAGCAATGAGTGTCTGCCACATCATGTGGGTCGCCTACCTGGTGGGAATTGAACTTCTGATGCAGTGGCTGCAGATCACTTCATAGTGTTGTATTTTAACCCATTACACCACCAGGGAGGTCCCTTGTTTTTTTTTTTTTATTTTAGGCACAGTTTTTTATTTTAGGTCTTATTCAAGACCAAGGTATTTTTGAAGCATTCTCTAGGATGAGAGTTAATGTTCTGGATGTTTATTCAGTAATATCCTTGGGATCAAACACTTGTGAAAAGATGGAAAGAAAGCATAGGGAGAAAGTAGGACAGAGGACTGCCTGACAGCCTCTGCTGGTCCTGTGTGGAAGCTCTGGAGCCAAAATGTCCTTCAAGGTGTACTGTTTTAGGTGAAAAGGATGGGCCTTTCTACTACTTCTCTTAGCCAGTCATTGTGTGGTCTGCCTCAAGAAAAGCCCGAGGCTGGGCATTGCTTCTCTTCTCTCTGCATTTAGGGTGAACCCAAGATTCACAACTAAAGGCTGCCTGCCAAACCAGCTCCCCAACAGCAGCAAGGTCACCAGTCCCTCAAGAGAGATTTGTGGGTCTGTTTCTGAGGCCACTACAGATCTGGTCCTGACTATCTATGTGTACTCAGGCAAATCACTGAACCTGTTTAGGTTTCAACGTCATCTTTTGCAGTACAGCTGATAGGTTAAATAATCTCTAGGATTTCTTTTGATCTAAATTCTAAGTTTTAAATAGAAATAAAATTTTCATAATCTGATTTCTACTATCTTAGCAAATATAGAGATGTATACATGCACACATGTAGCTATACATAAAGCTGGAAAGCCTACTTGTTCTTGTTGTTACAATAAGAGTTTGGCCCAAAAGGAGAAGCAAGTAGAAGGTGGTAGTGGCCAGATAAAAACACCCATCTTAGGTGGCACTGGAGAGCTGCTAGGGTGGACATAGCACAGTCTCTAGAACAAAGAAGGCAAGCAAGGTTGTTTGCTTAAGCCTTTATGTGCCCCATATTCTCTGCCTAAAAGGGATAACCATTTTCTCTCTCAAATTATGGTTATTAGGCCCAGTTGTAGGAACATTAAGGGGAAAAAATACTCTTCTCACTTCTTCCTTTATCAGGCAGCCTACAGGATCTTCCACCTCCTCCCCAGTTAGATTTTTCAAGGCTCATGTGGGCATCTGCAGTGGGGAACCAGATGGCAGTTTTCTTGAATCTGCTTGTTCTACTTAAACAGCTTCCTTGCAAAGAGTTACCAAAAGAGCCTGATATAGGTAGGGCCAGCATGAGAAAAGAGGTCACCTTGAAACATGGGGTCCCTACAAAGACAAAGAGACACCCTACTAACTAGGAAAAGTCTTTGCACTCCATACAAATGGACAAGGGAATGATCACAAAGATATACAAAGAGCTCATTTGAATCAACAAAAACAAAATAAACAACCCAGTCAAAAAATGGGCAGAAAAACTTAAAAGACACTTCTCCAAAGAGGAATTTTAAACGGCCAACTGGCACATGAAAAAATGTTCAACATCCCTCATAATCAGGGAAATGCAAATTAAAGTCACAATGAGATATCACCTCACACCAGTGAGAATGGCACATATCAAAAAAACTAACAACAAATGTTGGTGAGGATGTAGGGAAAAAGGAACTCTCCTACATTGTTGGTAGGAATGCAAATTGGTACAACCCAGCAATTCCACTCCTAGGGATATAGCCAAAGGACACAAAAACATTGATTCAAAAAGATACATGTGCCCCTATATTTATTAAAGCACTACTTACAATAGGTAAATCCTGGAAACAACCCAAATGCCCCAAACTAGATGATTGGATCAAGAAGATGTGGTGTACACACACACACACACACGCACACGCACACAATGAACACTACTCAGCAATCAAAAAAGATAAACTTATGCCACATGCAGCAACATGGACAGAACTAGAAGGGACTATGCTCAGTGAAGTAAGTCAGAAGGAAAAAGAAAAATATTGACTGGTTTCACTTAAAGGAAGAATTTAAGAAAACCAGATAAGACAGGGGGAAAGAAGTGTTCTGTTATTACAATACAAAACACAACACAACAAAACAAAAACAAACAGACAGTTATAAACCAGAGAGATCCTGCAGGCAAGAGAGACAGAAAGGGATCAGATGGAGGGAGGAATGTGGGGGAATATGGTGCTGATCGGCGGGGGTTGGGGGAGTAAACATTATGGTAAAATAAACAGTAATGTAAATAGATGCCTAAATTTTAAAAAGGAAAAAAAAAAATAACATGGGGTCCCCAAAGAACATATGGAGATGAAGAAAGTTTAAAGGCAAAACCGCATGTGGAGGCTTACAAAGATCTATCACTGGGTAAAATCTGCAACCTGGTGAAAAAATATCTAAGTAATGTTTACCTGCTTTTTCACTTGGGTTGTAGAAATGGTCACCTATTTGTATGAAGGAGCCAATTAGTAGGGGGAAGATGCTGGTGGTTAGTAGATTTTTTTTTTTCTTTCAGATTTTGAAACTTCTTTGACTCATGTTGAGAATCTCAGTATGGGCAAACTTGGTAACTGGTCTCCTGTGCTAAGAAAAAACATGGTTGGTGGAGGAAAGAGAATATATAGAATCTGGAATAAAGAAACAGGACTCCATGGCTTTCAAATGCCAGTCTTCGATTTGACTACTTCAAAATCACTTAGGGAAATTGTTAAAGTTAGCGATGTCTGAAAATTTTTGTGACAGTAAATATTCTGTTTGATTCCAATAAGACCTTAAGTTTAGGAACAACAAGCGTAAGGAGAATGTAAAACTTAAATGATTGGAAATTGTCTATTTTTCAAATAGAGTATTTTAAGTATATTTAATAAAAAAGTTTTTAGGTTAAGTTCTGCAGGGCTTCTCAATATGTATAAGACATGGGTTGTCTCAGATGCCTTTGAACATGAACAGAGGACTAAGTAGGCATGCAGGTATTTGACAGGCAAACATATTTTCATATGTTGATATACAACGCAGTGGGATGGAGAGAACAGAATGGAATGATGCTATTGAAGGAAAATAAGCAGTTATTTAAACCCAGTTAAGGAAAGAAGGAGACAACTTGCTAAATTTCCTACGTAGTACCTAGTTTGCATGTTCCAATGTTAGAGAAGACAACTATTAATATAAGCCTCCTAAGTTTTGTACAAAATTAAATGAAATTGTGTATGTAGTATTTAGCTTAATGTGATAAATGTCAAAATAGATAGCTAGAGAAATATAGATATAGATATAAATAATTACAGGAGATTTAAGTAGCATGTACCTCTTTTCAAAAATATCCCTCCCTTCCTACCTGTCATAGTTCTTATAGTTCCATATGACAAATTATCTTATTAGGTTTTGAAGCCTTTTCTAAATTCAAGACTTTTACTAAAGAAACTATTTTGAAAATCTCTTATTTTACCGTTTAATAGTCAATCTAGGAAGAAGCCATAGAAAAATAAAGGACAATTACAACATGGAAGGACAGAAGTCAGAAAGCAAATAAGATGGTCTCAGAGGTTAACTTTCTTGTATCTGATGTGAGTCCTGTAGAAGCCACCCTTCTCCAAGTGGGTCAAAAGTCCCATCCAGGCTGTGTGACCTGTGTGATCACTGAGCCTAGGTCTTCTCTACCTGAGGACCTTCTTTCTTTTAGCAGCTGGCAAGTAGGGATAGAGAGTAGAGTGAAGGTTTCTTAAATAATTGTGTGTTGTTATTGTTGTTGTTTTAAGATTTATTTATGCATACAAGAGCTGGAGTATAGCCAGAAGTGGGTATGGAGAGGTCTCACCAGAGACAGAGTGGGGAGCAGAATAGGCAGATTCACTGAAATACACTGCTGAGGGGAGCAGTGGGCAAGACAGGAGAGGTGTGCTGTGCCATGTGGATCAGCTCCCTGGGCAAGGATTGAAATCATGCTGCAGTGGCTGTGAATAGCCTCAGAGTGCTGAGACTTAACCTCTTGCACCACCAGGGAGTCATTTAAACAATTAGGATTTTATAAGACTCTTGTGTTCACTCTTTTTTTTGAGAATTGGTCACATGGCTGTGTAGATATAAATGAGTTGGTGGATATGTGAGTGAGTGGGTGGGGTAGGCTGGGAAATGTTCTTGACTGGCAAGAGGATCCAGTATTCTTTGAGCCCTGAGCTCTAAGAGTGTCTAAGAATGTGGATAATATAAGCACAAAAGGATTCAGAAAAGGGCCCAGACTTGGCAGGAAAAAAGCCAGAGTGAACAGAAGTCTGAGTGAATAGAAGAGAAAGTAGATTAGAAGTCTAGGCTATAAAAATGAGAAATCATGTTAGAAACAGGCAGAGTGACTAGATATGAGATGAAAAATACTCCTCAGAAATGTGGCGGCCATGACTAGTTGACTGCCAAATATTCATGCTCACTTTGGCCACACAAAGACTACACTTGCCAGTACCCCCTCCCCCAGAAACCCTTTACATGTAGATGGACCATATGATTGTTTCTCATCAATGAAATGTGAACAAAACTTTGTAGGTGGCTAAGTTAAACAAGTGCTCAAGTAGTTGATGTATCCCCTATAGCTTCTTTTTTCGTCTGTCAGGTTTTATGAAGATGAAGGGAAAGAAGAACCTGTGTACACGAGAACTGCACCTCTGGATGCCATGACCTGAATTTGTACTGCATTATAAATGGGAAAAAGACACCTTTATTGTTAAGTGTCTGAAATTTCAGGGTTTATCTGTTTCAGCAGCTAGTTTTAATTAATGTATGTATAGGTCAGAGGAGACCTTTGAACTCCCTCTACAAAATAAGTAAATAAATAAATAACAGAGCTGACAACTACAGTAAACTACATGCCTTTTTATGCACTCACCGAAGCAGGTAAAGGAAAATTACCTACCAGTCTCCACTTCTACCCCTTGATTTAAGTATCCAGACTTTAGGGATACTTATTCATTTTCCTTAAGGTATCCATCTGCCATCATTTAAACCACTTATTTCTAGATTACAATGTTAGTGAGTAGGAAAAGACCCTATGGATTAAGCCTTTTTTTTTTTTTTTTTTGAGAAAGAGAGGTATAAAGTAACATCCGATAGAGAAGTGAAAAGCTTAGTTGTAAAGAAAGCAGCACTAACATAAGAGAGCATTGTCATATTCCTGACCTTTTGGTTTACTCAAGGAGGTGGTTCTTTAGTTTGGCTCAAACACTGAGGATTTTAGGTGGATTCAGAGTTTAGTTTGGGAGGAGGAGCCAAAGAAGAATTGAATGTGAGAAAGAGAGTTGAAAGAAGAGATATAGGAAAAGGGGAAAAGTGAAACCCTGAGTTGTTAGAAATATTTGTGAATGAGAGAATTAGGGTATCCTCAGTTATGGGGCTGGAAGTAGGACTGCAGCATGAATCACTGATGGTTAGTGTTAGCTAACTACCTTTATTACATCTACCTTGTATAAGTGCCTCTTTTTTTTTTTTTTTAAAGATTTATTTATTTGTACATACAGAACTGGGGTACAGGCCAGAAGCTCAGGGGCGGCGAGAGGCTTCACCAGAGACAGAGTGGGGAACAGAACAGGCAGATCGACGAAGTACACTGCTGAGGGGAGCAGCGGGCGGGTCAGGAGAGGTCTGCCACGCCATGTGGTCACCTCCAGGGCAGGCGGGAATCGAACTCATGCGGAAGCGGTTTTAGATTCTCAGTGCTGTGCTTTAACCCGCTGCGCCACCAGGGAGGGCCAAGTACCTCTTTTGACTCAGATTTTCAGTAAATGTTTTCATATCAAAAGTACCTTTCCAAAGGAGGTTTGTTCAGTTTTATCCAAAGAAGGCTATAGTTACACAAAAATTGAAAAGCTGTAGGACACGGGCAACACTTTAGAGGATGAAGACTTACATACACAACTTGCCCAGCATGGACTCATAGGTGACCATCTGCTCATGACATTTAGTGAGCACATAATATGTGGTGAGCACTATTCTAAGACTTGAGGGCACTATTCTAAGACTTGAACAAAATGAAGAAGACATGAAGGCTACACTCACTTATCCTGCTAATTCTGCCCTCTTCCCCACAAAGATGTAATTTTATTTTTAAATGGACAATAAACATACATGTAGTCCTTTTTTATATGCTATGGCCAGATATTTGCTATTCTGAAGGATTAAAAGCAAGGCTGTCATCGGAGGTTTTCATCAATTCTGCTTCCTTTGCGTCCCTAAGGAAAAAGTGGTGAATTGCAAGTTTGAAATTATTTGATCTCATGTTTGCTAAGACAGGAGAATAAGCTGACTAGAAAACACTTTAGTCATCTTAATTGTCCAGAGGGAAAAATATGCTCCACCCTCCCCAGAGTAGAGATGCATCTATCTCATTCTGGTTGGTGGAAAATGACGTCCTATTGCCTGGCAGGGCAAAGGTATCAGTTATTAGTCCTGAGCCTAGGCCAGCTGCTGAGCTGCCAAGAGTCAAGAGGGAATGAAATGAAGGAGCTCCATCTAGTGTTGTTATAAAATAAGAGCAAAGGCATCTGGAACAATTGACCAGTTGAACTGATTTCCCTTGTCTTCTGTCAAGAAAATCTTACCAAAAAGCCAAAAGCTGCTGGTGGTGGGAGGCAAGACAAAATAAAATTTTATCCTTTTAACTGAGAAGAGAATTGGGGCAGAAAAAGATTAAGTTGTTTTAAAACCTAATATATCCGTCACCACACATGAAATATTTCTATGGCAGACCTCATCACTACATACAGGTTGATTTGTTGTTACTAAGTCAAGATCTGTAGACTTGACAGCATATAAACTAGACATATAAACTAGACCCTGTACATATATGACTCCTGTAATATTTGTGCGCATATTTGTAGTTGACAATTCATAAAACTCACACTTTCAACTTTGCTAAATAATAACTGTTTTCCAAAATGGAATATGATGATAGGCTTTTACCAGTAATATCAAAGCGCTCCTATCATCTTAAAATATTGGTGTGTTGTCAGCCATTTTTTTGTCATTATGATGGGTGTGATCATGATATCTCATGATGTTTTAACATTTTCGTTTTCTTGGTTAGAAACACATTTCGTACATTTTTGACTGTTTGGGTTCCATCCTTTGTGAATCCCTCCCCAACTCTGTTGGTCTGGCTGTTTTTTTCTTAATTATTGTGATAACTTTTTATGTAGTTTTGATTGAGAAGTCTTAGGCAACATATTATATGTGTTAAGATACATCCTTCTCCCAGGCTTTTGACAAAGTTCAACATCCATTTATGTTTAAGGCCCTTGAAGTCCTCGGAATAGAAGGAACATACCTCAACATGATAAAAGCCATCTATGATAAGCCCACA
>NW_004567104.1:512222-523195 GCF_000260355.1 Condylura cristata
ACACGGGTGATTTGGTGATGGGAAACCCGTGGGGATTACAAAAAAATGTGCAAAATGATGTAAAAATAAACTTTTGTAATAATTAAAAAAAAAAAAAAGATACATCCTTCTCCCATGGCTTAGTTCTTCATTTTCTTATTGGTTTCTCCATATGAACAGAGGTTCTTAATGTTAATGTAATTCAATTTGTAAATATTTTCATCTATTGCATTGTTTTCTGTACTTCATTTTTAAAATATCCCACTGCCCCAACATGGCAAATAGAGAGGTTAGGATCATCTTCCATAAAAACAACTATAAGAAATATTATTTTCTCAATCAAGAACCATAAGTTTCCTGAGAGAGTTCTAAGACTTTCCCATTGAGAATTAAAAATATTTTTGTGGGAAGGAGTGGAAGGAATTAAATGTAAAAATAGCAAGAAGAATAGACACCCAGCCAGAAGAATGGGCTGTAGGTCATCCATCCAAGTCATGAAGGGGATCTCTGGAATTTTTCTGGTGAAACTTGGATTAACTGTATAGTGCAGGTCTGGCCCAGGATAGTAGAAACTCTGCCACCTGTTTGGATATGGAAGTCACCTTCACAAAAGAGATCATAGAGATGCCATTCTGATTCTAGTTAGACTCTATTGTGTGCCCAATAGCAGAGAAATGAACTGGTCAGATAATTCACCAATTTCTTGGAAAGTATCAAACAGCATGCAGGGTTTGCAACCTTGATAAGTATGTATTGAAGGCAATGTCAGGAACTCTAGTTTTCTAATCTACCTTTCTGACTGCTCAAAAGCATGCAACAGTTGGGGCAGGGCAGTGATACCATTGTTGGTTGCTAGAGCTGGACCTAGCAGCACACTGCCCATTTGGGTGGCTTCTGCCTACCATGCCCATTTGAGTTCTGGAGAATGAGTCTGTTGGTTCAGAGCTAGCTCACACCACTGGGAAGTTCAAGCTCATGATACATGGCAGAAATGAGCAGCAAGGAGTGGGATTGGAAGTTAGGCCAGCTAAAAAACCAGCGAGAATTTGCTGTGAAGAGAAAGCAGAGGAGGTGGAGGTGACCATCTTCACTCTTCAGACTGAGATCAAGTATTTAAACCCCAGGCTCCTTTATTACCCCCACTTATACCAATGTAAGCAAATTAGAAACACAAATAAAGTAAACCTCTTAGCAGCTCAACCAGAATTAAAAGGGAAAGGACAACACTCATGCCTAGGAAGCAAAGATCTGAATAGACCATAGAAAAGTAAAATAAAGAACAATAGTTCTGGGACAAATATAAAAGATACAGAAACAAGACCTATGAGACAACATCAAAATAACAATATCAAAAATGCTAAATGAGATACTAGAAGGTCAATAAAGGACTGATAGACAGTACAAGATCTTAGAGAGGAGACTCAGGAAGAGATTTCATCACCAAGGAGACTGAAAATATTAAAAGAACACAAAAAGAGACTCTGAATTAAATGAAGATAAATATAAAAGAGTGTATTAAATAAAATTAAATTTGAAAAAATAAACAATTTCAGATTTAGAAGACTCAACTGTATACATCACCTGTTAGAAAAAAATTATGTAGAAAATAATGAGGAAATTGTAAGAAATAGCCAACTCAATCAGAAGAAACATAGTGATAATGGGTACTCCAGAAGATGGAAAGAGAAGTGAGCAGAGACATTCTTCATATCTCAGGAAACAAATCGGATATCCAAATTTTTAAATGCAAGTTGACCTACATGAATATAGACATTGTTGAATTATCAAAAAATCAGAATATAAAAGGTAAAGAATATAAAGAATATAAAACTTTACAAGGAGCAAGGAAAAAGAAAAGATCCAAAGATACTCAAATTAAGCTTTCTCATATTTTGCTCCTGAACTCTGCAGGCAAGAAGATAATTGAAAAAACTGCTTACAATCCTAAAAGACTGCCATTAAGAATATTCTAATCTGCAAAATTATCATTCAAGTAGGAAGCTGAAATAAAGGTTTTCCCCTACACACAGAAGCCAGTAAAGTTCATCATCACCAGACCTGCCCTACTATTATAGGGCAGTGAGAGAGGGGCACCACTGAACCCCCAAACCTGCCTTTTCTAAATAGTCTCTGCCATCAGCCACATCAAGACAAGGCATAACTTTAATACAATTTGTGTGCAATACAGAAAGTATAAAGAGTATAATTTCTAAGTCAAACTATACCCAAACTTACCTGTCCCCTTGTGGGTAAAAGTCAACCCAAAGTGGATTGGCCCAAAGCCAGGCCTAAAAGCCCATCACCAGTCTCAAGCAACTTCTGGAGGTAACCCATGAAAAAGGGTCAGAAATGGCCAGACAAGTCTGGGAGGAAAAGAGTAAAATCAAAATCAAGATAAATGTTGCCATAGTGATCGTCCCCATGGGTCTCTCACCCACATCTGTTTGAAACAGTCCAGGCCCAGAAGCAAGCATAGTTTCTTCACATCTCTTTGCTCCATGTGTCTCCCTCAGGTCTCTTTCTGACTCTGAATCCCATTTCCTTCCTCTTCAGACTCCTCTTCAGGCTCCTCTCTTCTCTGCTATGTTCCACCTCCTTCTGGGTGGGGCAGGGAACCTGGAACCTCCCCTTTTCCTGGGTCCACCCTGTTACACTACAAGAAATGTTGAAAATTCTTCTATAAGAAATTTTAAAATGAAACAAGAAATCCTGAGCAAAATGAGCACAGGAACACAAAAAACAGAAACATGACTAAGAATTTAAAACAACAATACACTAAAGCGGAGGAAGAAATAGAACAGAATCTATATGGTTAAATGCTTAAGAGTGGACACCAGCTTATATAATAATTACTTAGAAAGTCATTTAAGGTATAAGATGTTTTGATTGCATTCACATGATGATGAGTATGTTTTCATGTGTCTGTTTTTCATTTGTAAGTTATCTGTGGGTTATTTTTTCCTTGTGAGTTATATGAATTCTTTATAGAATTATCTTTAAAGATTTACATGATTTGCAGGTATTTCTCCCACATGGCACAGTGCCTTTTAATTTTAATACTAGTTTCTTTCATGTGCAGAATTTTTTTTAACTTTGATGTTGTCCCATATGTTTCTAGTTACTTTTGTTTCACTTGTCATTGAGGTGCATGAAGACAGCTCTGATGTCAATGTTATGGGATGCTTTGCCTATATGTTCTTCAATGTATTTTATTGGTGAGAGCCATGCTACCCACATTATATGACAATGTCCTCACATTGGGGGGAAAAAAATCCAGAAAAGTCAGGATATTCCACAACTAGTTCCTACTAGATTCCTTCTGTTTTTAGCTGTTCCCAAGAAGCATAGCAATTGACCAAATATACATTCAATATAAAATCAATAATTTCTTGATTGGATTTATTGGTTTAATAACAATAGTATTGTACACAGGAAGGCACAGTACATTGTAAAATAATTAATATTCCTCTGCTTGAGAGGGCTGGCACAAATCTAGGTCCCACAATAACGAGAGACATGTCACAGTCCAAGAATTCTGGGAACCAAAGGTGTAACAATTTCCTGCCCGGTTCTCAATAAAAGAGCTAAAGTTTTAAGTAACATAGTTTTATTTTAAGTAATAATAAGTTTTCCTACTATTTCCTTTAACTTTCACCCCAACATCTTTTCATATAGAAAGGTTTTTTAGATAAAATTAATAGATAATAATTAGTGACCATAAAGAAAGAAACTTTCCCCTAATTCTTATGCTAGTTATAGAGACTAGGTTGACAAAGCAATTACAAGAGTAGTGGTTAATAGAAGTTCCTTTTGTAGATCAAAAAAGGGATTTTTCCCCAAGGGAAGGGAAATGTCAGTGCACTAGGCGTTTGTGTTTTTCTGACTCCTAGTTCCTTAACATTAGATCCTGTACCTTTAACATATATGTTCATTGAGAAATTACCAAATGATTTCTGAAGTTGTAATAGCTAACTGATCACTATAGGAATATTTTGTTTGATAACTGATCACCATCAGAATATTTTGATTGATTATAATATCACTATAGGAATATTTGTTTATTAAATGACTGGTCACTATAGGAACATTTTGTATATGAATAGCACAGTCTCAATAAGATATCAAAAAGTCCTGAGCTGTCTGTAAGAAAAATGTGATGATTGTTAAGCTTTCTGCTTTATGCACACACCGATGCACACACACAAGCAATCCCACCACTTGCTTGTAATGTATAAGTAAAGACCTGCTGGGACAATCGGCAGAAGAGGCTTTCACCCTAAACAGGTGTCTGTGTCTCCTCATTTTTCTCCTTCATCTTTTTTTCCTTTTTTCTCTCTCACCTTCGATGACGCCAACCTTTCCTGTGGGAGACCAACACTATCTCAGCTGAAGCTGGTCTTCAGCATTTTATGGTTTCTGACCTAAAATCTAAGGCTTTGTATCTTTTTGTTTAGTTTATTTGTATGAAGTAAGCTAATAGTTTAGTTTCACTCTTGTCATTTTTCCTAGCAACATTTATTGAAGACTTTCCTCCAATGTGTACTTACTCCTGACTTCTTTGCTGTAGATTAACTGTCTATTATAGGTGCGGACTTATTTCTGGACTATCATTGATCTATCTGCATGTCTATTTTTGTTCTGATTATTATGGATTTTCAGGATAGTTAGAAGTATTGAATTGTGGTACCTCCAAATTTATAATTGTATAATAGGATTTCTTAGGCTATTTGGGGTCTTCTGTGGTTCCATATAATGTTCTATTTCTTTGAATAAGCCATAGAAACTTTGATAGGGCATTTATTGAACCTGAATATTGATTGCATAAGATGCCCATTTTTAACAAAGTTAGTTCTACCAAACCATGATTAAGAAATATCTCACCATTTCTTTTTGTCTCCTATTCTTTTAACAATGTCTTACAATTTACATTGTATAAGTCTTTACCTCATTCATTAAATTTATTCATACATACCTATATATTTTTGATGCCATAGGAAATAAGATTATTCCTTTGATTTCTTTCCTTTCAACTTGTTTTTGCATGTAGGAATTCAATTGATTTGTGTATATTGGTTTTGTAGCCTGTCAATTCTTGTGCTGATTTTTATTTGTAAAAATTACTTTATTGATATCTTTAGACTTTTCCATATCATCAAATAGTGATAAATTCTCTTACCCTTTCCAATTTGTGTTCCCTTTAAATCTTTCTCGTGTCTACTTTTTCTACATGTAATTTGCCATGTTGAAAATAATGAAGAAGACTGGAATCCTTGTCTTGTACCTGGAATTAGAAGAAAAGTTTTTAATTTTTCACCACTGAATATGTTAGTTGTGAATTTGTCACCTATGGCTTTCATAAAGACATTTTTCTTTTATCCCTATTATTTTTTGAAAATTTTACCATAAATGGATATTGAATCTTTTCAAGTGTTTGTCTGCATTTTTATATGATCATATGATTTTCAAATTTCCTTTTGTTGATATGTTGAATTACATTGGTTGATTTGTAGTTGTTGAACCATACTTGCACACTTGGAATGAATTCCACTGGCTCATACTGGATGAGCTTTTTAATTAGTGTTGAATTTTGTTTCCTGAGATTTTGTGAAGGATTTTTGCATCTATGTTCACAGGCATATTGTTGTGTGATATCTTTTCTGTGATATCTTTGAATGAATTTGCTATCAGAAGAGTGTGAAGCTCATAAGATGTGTTCGAAAGCATCCCCTCCTCCACAATTTTGTTGCAGAATTTGACAAGGATAAGTAGTATTTTGTCTTTGTTGATTTTATGTAGCTCACTAATGCAACCATTTGTTTCTGGACTTTTGTTTTCTTGGGAGAGTTTAACAAATATTTCAAATTTCTTGTTTGTAATTGCTCTGTCCAGTTGTTATATTTCCTCCTGATTCACTCAGAAAAGGTTGTATATTTCTAAAAATTGTTCCACTTCTGATTTTTCCAGTATATTGGTATTTATGTTTATAGTACATGTTTAGGGTCCTCTTTACTTTTGATTCTACTTATAAGCAGTTTCACCTTTAATTTTCTTTATAATCTTAGATAGAGATTTGTCTATTTTGTTTCTTTTTTCAAAGAAACATTTAATTGTATTTCTACTTTCTAGAACAATCTTAACTTCAATGAAAAGTTCAGCAAAAAGTAAATTTCACATATACCTTTGCACCACATACGCATAGCTCTCCTATTATCATCATTTTCCCCAAGTAGTAAATCTTTTGAAATTGATGAGTACACAAGCCATTAATCTCCCAAAATTCATAGTATATGTTAGGATTTGCATTTAGTGTTGCAGTGTATGCATTTTGACAAATGTATGATGACTATATCTCTATACACATTGTAGTATCATACAGGGTATTTGTAAATGTACTTAAAGAAAATCTACTTAAGATATAACTATGAGTTATTTTCTGTGTGCCTTTATTTCTCACCCATTGATTAAACTATATGTTATGTTACATATATACTATTTAACTTTCTAATGATCAAATCTCAGTTTATTATGCATATTTTCATTTGACATGGGAACACTAATCTTTTGTAATATATAATATATAAAATAAAATATATATCTATGATTACATATAGTTATATATAATTTCATGCCTTTTATTTTTATATATAGCTAACGCATATGGAACAAAATAACTGTTTAAGAGATTTGGCATTCAGTCTATATTTGTTGAGGCTTATGCTAATAGCTAACAATACATTGTAGAATAAATACGGTTCTTTTTTGTGACTCTAATATAATATATTCCATGTCCATGTGCTAGTAATATTGTTAAAGGAGATATTATATGTCTAGTAAGAAAAGAGACCATGTTGTTACAGATTAGTGTACTGTGATTTTAAATACATACTGCTAATATTAAAAGAAAAATCACACTCAATTTAAATTTATATTTACTAAAGTCTGTATTTTTTTAGAATCTCTATTTTTATAATCTATAAAACTGCCACATTAACTAATAATATGACTTGAATAAGTCACTGATTACAAGATAAACACATAAGCATTGTACTTTTATGTTTCAATGAATATTTGGAAATCAAAATTAAAAACTCAGTGCCATTTATAATCACTGAAAAAAATAAGTATAAATCCAATATGTTAAAAGTACAAAATGTTGTGAAAAGAATTATAGACCTTTAAGAAATAGAATAATGTACCCATTTTCATGAATTTCATTTTATGAACTCAACATAATTAAGATCTATTATTCCCATACTTATCTATATTTTGATATAAACAATAATTTTCTATATGGGGCAAGCCTATGTATTCTAAAGTATATATGGAATGGTAAAAGAAATGTCTTTTTAAAAAGACAAGGTGAGACCCTCCCTGGTGGCACAGTGGTTTAAAGCACAGCACTAAGAAACTAAAGCAACTTCAGCATGAGTTCTATCCCCACCCCGGAGGTGATCCACATGGCGTGGCAGACCTCTCCTGACCCGCCTGCTGCTCCACTCAGCAGTATACTTCATCGATCTGCCTATTCTGCTCCCTACTCTGTGTCTGGTGAAGCCTCTCACCTTTCCTGAGCCCCTGGCCTGTGCCCCAGTTATATATGCACAAATAAATAAATCTTAAAAAAAAAAAAAGACAAGGTGGACTGTATCCATCTATTTCACTTTTAGGCATTTACTATAGGTACATTTACCAAGGTAGTGTGACTTGTCAAAGGGATACACACATAGATCAAAGGAACAGAATATGTAAATTGAAAATAGTTCTTGTGTATAAGAAAGGTAAAAAGGAAATCAAAGGAGGAAGATCTAGTTTTTCAATAAATATTCTTGGGAATATTAGACATATATAGGTAATAATGAACCTGAAATCAAGCTTTATTGTACAAATATGATATCAAAACTGACCTTCACAAAGACACATAGTAACAAATCTATCAAGTGTTCAAAGAAAGACTACTGAAGGTGACTAAGGGGCAAGGAAAGCAAGTAGCTTATAAATGCTTCTGTGAAACTTATGTGAAACTGACATCAGAAACTTTATAAAAGAGAAAAGAAAGGAATTATATATTAAAATATTCAGAGATAAACACTGCCAGACAAAAATACAATATAGTTTCATTTTATAATGTTCTCAAAATTAGAATATTGCAGAGATGGAGAAAGAATAGATTGATAGTTGCAAAGGGTCAGAAGTTAAGAGAAATGTGGGAAAAACTATAAAGTGGTAACATGAACAATCTTTGTGTTAATATAGTTCTTTTCCTTGATTTGGTAGTGGGTACATGAATATCACATGTGGTAAAACTGCAAAGAATGTGCAAAGACATACTGACATCTATAAAGCTGGCAAAATCTGAATAAGATCTGTGGACCATACCAATATCAATACCTTCACTTTGAAGTTATACAAGTTATCTTAGCTATTATTGGGGAAAACTCAATGAAAGTGTACTGATAGGCCCTCACTGTACTATTGAAACTTCCTGTGAATTTATAATTACTTTCAAATGAAAAGGTTTTCATATTTTGTCACTTATTTCCAAGATTTTTTTATCTTACTTTCACCAATTAGTCCCTGATAAATGTTGAGTTCCAAAGGAGGAATATTTATGTAGATCATAAAATAAGAAATGGGAATAACATGAGCCATGTTCTTGATCCGAGGGTGGTAGAGGTCCTGGTTTTATGGAGTTGATTACTGGGGCAAGTAATGGGGAGGATGTTTGAGACTGGATTATACTGGCACATACATAGAAGAAATACAAGCTTCTTAATATATTGCATATCTCATTGGAATTTTGAATCTCCTCCCAGAGGCATGAAGTTAAAAAAATTAGTGAGATGTAGTTTCTTGGTGACCTTCAGCCATCTAAACCAGTGAGTCAAAAGAGAAGAAATTACAACAGACACAACAGAAATCCAGAGGATAACTAGAGATTATATGAACATTTATATGTAAACAAATTCAACAATATAGATGAGATGGAAAAATTTCTAGAAACATAAAGTCATCCATGACTGGTCAAAGAGGAAATAAAAACTTGAACAAGCCAATTACAAGGAAAGAAATTGAAACAGTAATCAAAACCCTCCCCACAAACAAAATCCCAAGACCAGACTTTTCAAGCGAGTTCTATGAAACACTCAAAGATGAACTAATATCAACCTGCTAAAACTCCTTCAAATATTTGAAGGAGGAATTCTACTAAATTTATTTTATGAGATAAACATTACACTAATAGCAAGTCCAAACAAAGATAACATGCACACACAAACTAGACTAATATCTCTAATGAAAATTATGCTAAATCCTCAATACAATCTTAGTGAACAGAATCCAACAATGCACCAAAAGGATTATACACCATAACCAAGTAGGATTTATGTCAGGGATGGTTCAATATCCAAAAATCAGTTAATTTAGTTCTCCACATCAACAAGAAAATCAAAAGCCATATGGTCATATCCATACATGCCAAGAAAGCATTTTATGAAATTCAACATTCATTTTTGGTGAAAGTCCTCAAAATTCTTGGGATAAAGGAACATATCTGAATATAATATAAATCATATATGATAAACACACATATAACATCAATCTCAGGGTTGAAAAACTAAAAGCCTTCCCATTATGATCTGGATCAAGACAAGGATGTCCACTCTCACCATTGCTTTTCAATGTAATATTAGAAGTCCTACCTATAGCAAATAGGCAAGAGACATAAAAGGAATCCAAATTGGAAAAGAAAAAGAAAGCTCTTACTATTTGTAAATGATACAATACAGCTAACAAACCCTAAAAAAAAAAAAAAGTGGAAAACCAATCACAAAACAGTTTATAAAGAAGCAGTTTACAAAATTAATATGGAAAAAAAAAGAAGCCTTTCAATCAGTCAAAAGAGGAAAAAATTAAGAAAATCATCCCAAATTGTACCCACTTTGGTAAAATTGTACCAAAAATTTTCCTGGGACTAAATCTAACAAAGCAGGTGAAAACTCCATTATGTGAAAAAACACAGAAATGGAAAATTTAAATACTATTAAAAGAAATAGAGGAATACACAAAGAAATGGAAAGATATTCTTACTCATGGCTCCAAAGAATAATCATTATCAAAATGGCCATCTTACCCAAAGCAATTTACAGATTCAATGCACTTCCAGTAAAAATCTCAAGATATTCTCCAAAGAAATGGAGCAAATATTGCTGAAGTTCATGTGGAACCGCAAAAATGTCTGAATAGCTAAACTCTCCTGAATAAAAAGAACAGAGGTATTGCACTCTCATATTTCAAATTGTAATAAAGCATAAAAATAAAAACAGTATGATAGTGAAATAAAAACAGACACACAGATCAATGGAATGGAATTGAAAATCCAGAAATGAAACCACACCTAATTGGCAGCTAATCTATGCCAAAGGACTAAATATACACTGAAACAAGGAAAGTCTTTTCAGTAAATTGGGAAAACTGAACTGCCACATGCAAAATGATAAAACTAGATTTCTGTCTCACTCAATACACAAAAATCAGCTCTAAAATGGATAGAAGACTTAGATATAAAACCTGTCTCTATAAAATATATAGAAGACAACATAGACAAAACACACTTATGACTAAAACGTCAGAAACATCTTTGAGAATTCATCTCCAGATACAAGGAAAATAAAAGAAAATATAAACAGCTGAGACTATATCAAACTGAAAGGCTTCTGTACACCAAAAGAGATCAATCAAAATTAAGAGGCATCCTACTGAGTGGGAGAAAACATTTGTATACCATACATAAAAAAGCCAGTCAAAAGTGCATGCTCATCTTTATATTTGTTATCTGAAAAATACCCCTTTCTCTTTCATTAAAAACACATAATTTGATAAAAGGGCAAATCGGACTTCCGGAAGATGGCAGCAGAGTAAAGACGCCGAGATCACCGCGTCCAAGCCGGCATAGGAATTGAGGACTGAAAACGGACTATAGACTCACTTACTACAAG
>NW_004567104.1:529640-562064 GCF_000260355.1 Condylura cristata
GGTGATTTGGTGATGGGAAACCCGTGAGGATTACAATTGAGATGAAAAAAAAATGTGCAAAATGATGTAAAAATAAACTTTTTAATAAAAAAAAAGCCAGTCAAAAATGGACATATGGGTTACAAAGACAGTTCTCCAAAGAATAAATGCAAATGGGCAGCAGATATGTGAAAAAAAAAAAAAAACACTATAATCAGGGAAATGAAAATCAAAACCACAATAAGATACTACCTGGCATTAGTAAGATTGGCCCATATTTAAAAACAACAGCAACAAATTTTGGTGAGTATATGACAAAAAAGGGAACACTTTAACACCTGTTTGAATGCAAACAGGCCCACCACTATGAAAAGTTTGTGTATGTTTCTCAAAACACTATAAATGGACCAGAGATTCCACTCCTAGTAATCCACCCAAAGTACACAAAAACATTAGTTTGAAAGGAGACCTGCACTTCTGTGTTCCTTGCAGCACTATTTACAATAGCTAAGAGAGGGAAACAACCCAGATGCTCCAAAACCGAAGAATGAGTCAATAAGTTATGGAGTATATATACACACAATGAATACTATACATTCATCAAAAAAGTTAAATTTGTGCCATTTTAGCTACTTGGATGGAGATTGAAGGGGTTTTGCTAAGCAAATCAAGTCAGGAGAAAAATGATAAATATATGATCAATTCATTCATATATGAAATATAGAAAATGCAAACAAAGTCAGGGAAATAAAAGATAAAACTTGCAAACTGATCTTGGACAGAGGTGTATAGCAGAGGAGAAGGTTGATGTGTCAAAACTGTGGAGGAAGAGCACACAGGACCCAATCATGGGTGCTATGGTGGTGGGTAACTACAGGGACCACCTGGAGGGGAGAAATTAAATACTGTCCAAAAATTAACAAAGATGTTAGGAAATAAACGATCAAATAAAAAAATAAATAAGTAACAAAAATAAATCTGAGTCCAGCAGGTTTAAGCTGGTTCTGGAGCTAGTGCCTGAAGACAGAAAGCTTCTGTACAGTAGAGGGTCTTCCCTCACTAGGGGTTGGCTGGCCAAGTGAGGCCTATGCCCAATGAATACTGAACAGTTTCACTCTCATCAAAATTTATCCAACTGGGGTTACTTGTATTTGTTGCATCAATTATTTACAAATAAATCAAAGTGAAATATCTAGATGTAGTAGAAGAGGATAATATCAAGGTTTTGAACTAGGCCAGGGAAGTAGTTTAGTAATCATTCCTAAAAGAATGTTACATTTTGTTTTTCAATAGCTGAAGCAAGGCAAACCATCTTAGAGGAGTGGGGATTGTACGTGGATGGGCAGGAGAGAAGTACCTGGGGACAATAGAGAAAAGTGAAGCTATCACAGATGACTTAAGGATAAAATTCACTCAAAAGATGAGGTGAATGGTAGAGGCTACAGTTATAAATAAAAAGACTTCCACGAGTCAGCATTTCATATTATTGAGCATTTTCACTTCTCACACACCAAAAATATATAACAAATCTCTGTTGGGTTTTCCATGAACCTCTGAATAGCATTTGTTAAGATGAAAAAGAGCTCCATAGAATCTAGAAATAGTTGACAAAGGGTATTTACTCTGTAAGTCTTAAAGGGAAAATAACCTGTTTCCACAATGTAATTGCTGCCTGATTATCTTGTATTTTGTCACCAAGTGAACAAACTACAAATTGTTTCTTTGTGATTGCTCTATATTGTTTTAACAAGATTTGCATTACCCCCAAAGAGATCATTGTCTAAATATAATGTGACAAGAGACTGGACTCAACTAGAATTCCAAACCCACCCAGTCTAGTCTCAACACTGGATGTGGTTGAACCTCAGTCTTATCCGATGAAGATAGTGAAACCTTCTTGGGCTATTGTGAAGATTGGAAATAATGAATAGACAAGATCCTAGAGTGTTACTTGTTACATAGTTGGCATGTACTATTGATTGATATACTGATTTTTATTTTAGTGACTTATTTGTTATAGAGGCATCTCCATGAAAAGGGGAGGAGCATTGCAGATTATTGAAAAGAAACCACTTTTCCCTCCCCCACATAGCTTTGTATTGGATTATAAATCCCAGTATAGCACGAACTGGACTCCCTGAACAGGGGAACTACTGGGAACATGGTAGGTTGGTGGTAGGTGGGTCTGCTCTATTTTTACCAGTTTTCATTGGTAGCCAGGGACTTGGAGGAGACACATAGAGGAAAGAGATAAGGGGAGGCTATTTCTAGTTCTTGACAGAGACAAGGGCCATTGTTGTCTTGAGTTCATGGTAGAGTATTTGGTACATTTTGAATTCCAGTTCTCTCTGAGAACTGCCTAGCCCTTTTCTTGTAGTTTCCCACCAGAAGGTAGCTCATGCTTGTGGCAAATTTGTAGGCCTCATTGATCCTGCTTTGGGCTGAGCTTGTTTGGTTGGACATTTGTCCACAGGGTATAGGTAATTGTGGTGCTTTCACTGGGCAACTAATATCCTTTCTTTTATTTTTTCTCTAAGTACACTAATTCTATTAAGTATCTTTGACATTAAAAGTCTGTTTCCATTGCCTTTGTACCATGGAAATCATGTACAACCCTTGGTCATAAGCTAATATATTTACTATAAAGTGTAGTTTTGTGTGCCTGAAATTTTTCTTGGATCAATCCAAGAATAACCACAAAGACCTCAGCAACCAACAGTCTTACTTTCAAGGCTATCTCCTACAATAGAGCTCAAGGATGAAGTTACAGGAAGGTCTTATGATCTTTAAATTCCAAGAAAAATTACAAATCTTGCATAGTAGTGTTACAGGGCAGAGAGAGAGGTCACCCTTGTAACTCCAAACCTGCCTGCTCTAAATAGGTTCTGCCATCCGCTGCATCAAGACAAGGCATACGAGCTTTAGTAGAAAGGAACTTTAAAGGAATGAGTATGCAATACAGAGAAGACAAAGAATATAATTTCTAAATCAAACACCTGAAGTTATCCATCCCCTCCTGGGTAAAAGTCTACCCAAAAGGGGTTGGTCCAAAGCAAGGTCTGAAAGCCTATCACAAGACTAAAGCACCTTCTGGACAAGACCCATACAAAAGGGTCAGAAATGGGGGCCCTCCTTGGTGGCGCAGGAGGTTAAAGCACAGCACTAAGAAGCTAAAGCCACTTCACCATGAGTTTGATCCCTACCCCGGAGGTGATCCACAGGGCGCAGCAGACCTCTTCTGGCCTGCCCACTGCTCCCCTCAGTCTGCCTGCTCTGCTTCCCACTTTGTCTTTGGTGAATCCTCTGACTGCTCCTGTACCTCTGGCCTGTATACCAGGTCTATATGCATAAATAAATAAATCTTTAAAAAGAAAAGTGTTAGAAATGGCCAAACAAATTTGGGAGGAAAAGAGCAAAATCAAAATCAAGATAAACGCTACCATAGTGAACCTCCCCCTGGGTCTCTCACCCACATCTGTTTCTATCAGTCCAAGAACAAAAAGCAAATGCTGCTTCTTCACATGTCTCTCTGTTCCATGTGACTCTTTCAAGTCACCTTCTGGCTCTCCATCCTGCTTCCTTCTTCACACACCTCTTCAGATTCTTCTCTTCTCTGCTCAGCTCCACTCTCCTTTTCCTGGAGACCACCCTGTAACAGTAGCATATTGCATTAATCTAACAGAAATATATGCTACATAGTTTATGCTAAAAATTCAAATGACATAGTCATCACAAACATAAAATAATTTGCCCAGAAATGCAAAAAGTCAAAGTACATGATATATCTCTCTTTGCTCTTCAAGTCATATTTTTTTCACCTCTTCACAAAGATTCTTTGTTTTTCAACAGGGTGGTCCTTAGGAAAAGGGGAAGTTCCAGGTTCCCTGCCCTACCCAGAATGAGGGTGGAGCTAAGCAGAGAAAAAGGAGAGAAGAGAAGGAATGGGAAGAGAAGAAGAGAAGGAAGCTGGATGGAGAACAAGAAGGAGACCTGAGGAAGCCACATGGAGCAGCAAGCATGTGAGGAAGAAATCGTGTTTGTTTCCTGGCCCTGGATTGACTAAGGCAGATGTATGTGAGAGACCTGTAGGGAGGTGACTATGGCAGTGTTTATATTGATTTTGATTTTGCTCTTTTCCTCCCAGATTTGTCTGGCCATTTCTGACTCTTTTCCCTGGGCCCTGGCCAGAAGGTGCTATAGTCTTATGGCGGGCTTTCAGGCTTTGCTTTGGACCAATCCCTTTTGGGTTGACTTTTGCCCACAAAGGGATGGGTAACTTCAGATATTTAATTTAAAGGTTATATTCTTTGTGTTCCGTATTGTATATTTTTCTGTATTAAAGTCCCTTTTCATTAAAGTTTTACATGTTTTGGCTTGATGTGGAGGATAGCAAAACCCACTTAGAGCAGGCAGATTTGGGGCTTCAGTGGTGCCTCTCTCCCTGTCCTGTAACAGATTAACTAAGTTTTAGTGATGATCTAGAAATTGCTCATAGGCCTATCTGTTAAGTTCCTCGTAAAATTCAATTTTAGCAAAAACCCTGATAAGTCAGTTTACCAAGACTCTTACATTCTCCATATCTAATCATTTTGGATAGTTGAGCAGGTTCCTCATTTGCCACCATTTCCCAGTGCTATCTGATCACTCTGATCTGCCTTCAGTAAGAATCCTTATCCCTCACATTACTTCAGGTAATTTTCTATCCACTGACTTCTACCTTCCTCTTTGGCTATTCATCCCCACTTATCTATGTTGTAATCAGTCTACACTGATATCTCTTTTCTAAAGCAATAGTCACAAACAAAATGAGTTTTACTGCTTTAACTACTTTTCAGCTGTGGATTGTGGGATTAAATTACACATTATGACTATTTTTGATAGTAATATCAAGTACTACTATCTTTGATATGGAAATAAAGGAATAAATCCTGTGAGAGGAGCATTAATAGTAGTTCTCCCACAGCAAGTTCAATGCAGTACTTTTAGCATTCATCTTTCAGAATGAGCATACATCATTCTTAAGTGAACCCCAAGTTATTCCTTTTCATGGTTTTGTTAATTCAGTTTGTTAAGACTTCCAATTCCTCTATAGTTCAGTAATCATGTGAACCCTGGAATATTTGTTTATCTTGAGTCTCCTGTCATGTTCCAATGACAATGGAAACAATTTTGTATTATAATTTACAAAAGAGAATAGTAGGGAAAGTTTGTGATGAACAAATTGTCAGGGAAATCAGATTAGCTGGTAAGATTTAATTTTTACAAAACTATTACCTACCCCAAGTTCTCTCTGAGATCTATTCTACAATGGTCTAAATGTATGGAAGAAAACTGCAGTGAAATTCAATGACAAAAAAAAAAGCATTCTATTTTTATGAATTTATGAAATGAATATTGACTTCAGATCTTTTTACAATAATAAAAAGTAATTTCCTAGAACCATAAAACATAATAATAGAAGAAATCTCAGAGATTATACAATCCAGTTCCTTCATATTATTGATCATATAATTGAAGCCTGAAGGTGATACTGTGCTTTCTCATGGTTCCACAGATGTGGCTGAAGCAAAGAGACAATACTTCTCATCCTTAGGCTAGAGTCATTACATCATCATAGCAGACTATTAAGTCATTGTATTGGTCAGGGCTCCCCCATAGAAACAGAATCAATAGAAAAGATAAATACACAGGAAGAGCGAGATTATAAGGAATTGATTTTTGTGGTTATGGAGAAGTACCACAGTTTGTTATCTGCATGTTGATGGCACAGGAAAGGATGGTGGTATCATTCTAGTCCAACATTGAAGGGTTGAGAACCAGGGAAGCCAGTCATGTGAGTCCCAAACCAAGTCCAAAGAACTGAGAATCAGAGGACCTATATTGTGAATCCTGGTCCAGTTTCAAAGAACAAGAGCCAAAAATGTCCAAGGGCCAAGAATAGAATATGGATATCCCAGCTCAAGTGGAGAAAGCTAATTTCATCTTTCCTCTATCTTTTCTGTTCTATTCAGGACCTCAGTGGATTACATGACCTTCACCTGGATTAAGGAGTGTCATCTTTACTTAGTTTAGTGACTCAAATGATAAACTTTTCTAGCATCATCCTTACAGACATACCCCAGAATAATGTTTTAACATTTATAATCACCATATATTTTCAAATATATCCTTTTTTTTAATTTTTTTTAAAGATTTATTTTATTTGTACATACAGAACTGGGGTATAGGCCAGAGGCTCAGGGGTGGTAAGAGGCTTCACCAGAGAGAAGAGGAAGCAGAATGGGCAGATCAACGAAGTACACTGCTGAGGGGAGCAGCGGGCGGGTCAGGAGAGGTCTGCCACACCATGTGGTCACCTCCAGGACAGGCGGGACTCGAATTCATGCAGAAGTGGCTTTAGTTTCTCAGTGCTGTGCTTTAACCCGCTGCGCCACCAGGGAGGGCCCCAAATATATCTTAATAGTAATATTTTGTTCATGCACTAATAAAAAGTGTCCTTGAAAAAAATTACAATTGAGATGAAAAAAAAATGTACAAAATGATGTAAAAATAAAAATGGTCCTTAATGGTTTTGTTCAGATTTACATTACAGCACCTATATGAGCTTTTAAAACCTATTAGACAAACTTCCTACCTAACACACTTCACAGAGAATAAATATTAGGTATACTCTTAGTGGTATACCTTTCTCCCAAACCAATAAATTTTGTCAAAATATCTTATAGCTCATTTCTCCTGTGGTAGATTACAAATGACCATGAATTTTTTGGACACTCTTCCAGTTGGGATGGAAGGGTTAAGGCCTCTTTTTCCAGAAACTAGTTAAGCTGCTTTGATCATATGTAGTAATGTAGTGATTACTTCCAAACCTGGAGTTGGGAAACTGGAAATTTCTATTTTTAGAAACTTTGTCTTTGGTTATTCTGAGGAATCATGTCTGACCAGCCTGAAAACATTTGCTGGAGAAACCATGTATAGGTTTTGCAATTTAGAAGACCCTTTGCTTATTTTGCTTCCTTCCTAAGGCACTGGACATACGGTTCAAGATTTCCTTGACTCTACAGATCTGCATATCCATCAGCTCAGAACAACCCACTAACCTTAGTCAATGTCACACGGATCATAAAAATCACCTGCTTGACATTGCCTGAATTTTTCACTAAGAGATATAATTAAATACTTGGTGCTGTAAGCCATAAGTTTTGAAGTAATGGATAACCAGAACAGGCTTCAAATGAAAAACAGAAACCTTCTTTGTTCTCTGATAAAGAATCTCAATTAAAACTGTGGTTGATGATGTAGAAGATGCTACTTAGTTGCTCACAGAGACCATGGAAGTCAGAGTTGGACAGTATAGCTTCTCCAGGCTGCCATCAGGGACCTAGCTCTCGCTTCTAATCTCTTTCTTCTCTATATCCACAAAGGATATTTCAGTAAAAGCCAAGACAAAAAAAAAGCAAAGGCAAAACCTTGAAGCAACAGAGACCCATGAGATTGCTAGGCAAATCTGATTCTTTGGAAAGCTTTGCAGTGCTTCTCTTACCTTTTGTTGACAAGACGTGGGTCAAATGAGTCACCTCTAACTGAAAGGGGGTGCTTTTTACACTGCACATTGTCATCCCACAGAACTGGAGCCCTGTAGCCAAAAAGGATAGCTACTGCTTTGGAAATTATTTATGCCAATAAATTCTTCCTATTCTGGGACCTCATGCTGAGAAGGGGATGTTTACTACTGCAGCTTCTGAATAACTGCAGAGAAATGACTTAGAACAGAAATTTCTCTTTAGCAAGGCAGGTGAGGGCACTTCTCTTGAAGCTGAACTTTCATAGTGAGTTCACATTTTTTGGTTACATTAAATACTAATTTTGGATGATTTAGGGAAGTGCATAGGTTTTTTTTTCTGCCTTCATTTTCTAATCATTGTATTGTATTTTATCAAGATAACACTGGCCTACAACTGTATATGAATAGGGCTATAGCTTCGTTTCTTTTTTTTGATATTTTGTTACACTGTAATCTTATTTTTAAAAAATCTTTTGCAGTAACTTAGATATTTGAGTAATTTTTCTTTCCCAGTGATGATATGAGGTTTTGCTGATTTTACTTTTTTGTTCTTTGCTAACTTCTATAGCTCCTGAATCCTGATCTTGCAGTTGCTGACTCAGAGGGTCCTGGAGGGGCATCTAGCCACAGGTATCAATGTGCTGATGCAGTGGTCAGGCTCAGGTTGTGGCACAACAAACATCCCTACTTTCTTGGGTGCCAGATGAAATTCTGCAGTGCGTGCATTGTCAGTATACTTCGCTAGGTCACTAGAGAGTCAGAGTGGAGGCAACTCAGTTCAGACTTGCCCCATGCCTTTGTTCTTTTTACCAAAGGCCTGGACCATAAGGAGCACCTCAGGCCATGCCCTTTCTCAAGCCGATAGCTCTCCCTTGTTCAGGACTCCTTGCTGAGCTAGCACAGTCCACCTGCACCAAATCACAGCCTCTAGCCTTTTCTCTCTGTCTACTTGTCCAATGAAGTGTGAATTTCTTCTGTTTCCCTTTGTTGCAGTCTCTTGATCTCCAGGGATATTCCAGTTTCACCTAAAGTCACAGGACTTTTTGTCCAGCATCCTTCTCATTAATTGTCAAATGATAAACTCAGGCATGAAGCAAGGAACCTCCTCTATGACCATCTTTGTCCAACTAATTCTTTTTTTAGGTAGAGGAACACCACCTCCCCCCACCACGCACCCTCTGGAACTGATAGTCTTCTTGGATAGTAAAGCACCAAAGCCATAGCTACTCTAAGGGGTGATTTGAAATTTGCTTTTCACAAATACAAAAGGCCCTAATAACTAGGTCAAGTCATAACAATCATTTCTATACATTTTTGCATGACAAATGAACAAAGATGCAAATCCACATTCAACAGTGCCCATAAACACAAAAAGTCATTACAAAAATGGAGGCTTGTCATGTTTAGAACAAGAGTTTGAAATTTTAAAAAAAGAAAAAAAAACCCTCATCTGAAATCCAAATACCTCACAAGCACTTGAATGTGTAACATGTTCTAAATGATAATGAAGCAATTCAGCTCAGTCAGCAGGATGAACAAAAGAAATCCTTTTCAAGACACAGCTGTCAACAATTATGCTTGGTGGGATGGAGCTGGCTGATATTTAGCATCTTAAAACTCATGGAAATGTGGAGCTTATTAGACAGAAACCACTCCAGACTCCAGGGAAGATAGCAAACCCTTATTTACTTGGCAGACCAGTGAATGGGAGATTCTGGTTAACTGGGTATCCCCACTCAACTCAGAAATAAATAACAGATTTTTTGTAAAGACTCAGAATGATGCATGAACTTAGCTACTAAAGAATGATGTAGGATTTTACCTACCTTTCCTTTAATGTGGTGAATTAGATGGCATTTTAGAATCTGGCAGATTCAGATTGTCAGAGATATTTTTTTCTCATAATTTGGACTTTTGATTGCAGTTTTATAAACATATTTATTTTACCCTATTCCAATTTCTTTAATGACAGTGTCCCATTTTGGCTGAATCATGCTCCTTTGAAAATTATTTCCCTAAATTCAGCATACACATACACATGCAGAACTGTGCTGATAACAGAAAACTGGACCACAGACAAGGGATAACTTGGTTCAATGATCTTGCCAGCCAAAGGAAGAAAATCAGACTGTTTTTCTGAGAAATTGGCAGTTGGGACCCAGAAAGTCCTGCCATTATCATAGTTTCCTGGGCAAAGTATATGAAAATGGGATCTAAGGAATGACCAATATTTATCTTGTGCACAAAACCACAAAGCCATAGAAAAGAAAACTAGGAAGGAATTGTACTAAGTGAAGAGACTAAAAGCCATAGAGGCCAGAAAGAGACCCTCAGTGTAGGCTTCCTGGCCTACCAAGTGCCTCGGGCTGCTGGTTCTCCCCTTTATACAGACTTAATGCTTTTGGTTGTGGGGCTCCCCTATGTCCTACATTTTTTATATAAACTGATTTTAATGTTTTGGAAGTGGCTTTGAATTGCCTGTCTGATCTTCATTCTCTCTTTGAAACCAATTTTACTCAGAGGAACTACAAAGATAGTAATTCCCAGTCACCCATACAATTGGAATGGTTAGTGAGAAGTAACTGAAATTCATTTGATGGGACTTGCAAGAATTTTGTTTAATAATGATAATAAGATAATATTGACTTTGAATGAGTCTAACATTTGTCTGCCTACAAAAGCAGTGAACTTGGACAAAAATTAAAGCTCTTTATGTCAATTTTATATGATGTTTCCCCATCTGTAACATGGGTAAAAATAATTGCTCCTATATTATAAAGCTAGTGTGAGTTTAATGTAGATAATTCACTTGAAATACTAACAGAAGTACTCAGTCCATTGAAAAAGGATAAGAAAATTATTTTTTTTAAATCTGTAATATTAAGTGAAAATTTTGTGTTCCAGTTTCTTTTTATGGCAAACTTACACTTTAAATACATATAGACCTTGGAGGGAGGGGCCAGGTCCCACATGGTTCAAACTGAGGACAGTGTCATATTTTAGCATTTAAATATGAAAACAATTACATTTTTTAATTTCATTCAGTTTTTATTCTAATATGAAAAGATCAAATATAATCCTTACTAATATTTCTAGCAACTCTTAGTCTCTTCTTTCTCTTTTGATGAAACTAAGAGTCTCTTCAACCTTTCAGTTGGCTAATCATAAAGCATTCCTTCTTACTCCTAAATAGAGTAAAACTTTCTACCATTCTGTATTCCATTGGCTGTTCCAATAATCACTTTGACTCAAAACAGAGAAAACAGGGTTGAAATGGTAGAAAAACCAATTTGGCATGTAATCCCACAAAAATATGAGGCTCTCAGCTAATCAGGAATTAGAGTTGATCTTGAGCTGAGGATGAATGGGGTAGGAGTGTGGAATTTTAAAGAAGATTAAAATATACAGGAAGATATGAAATGCAATTATTTGGTAAAGAAATCTTTATCATGCATAGGATAAAGAGGAATTTGAACTAACAGACCTTGCTAATTTGAGACGGCCTGTCATAACTAGTTCCTATTATTTATAGTTATCTATGGTATCTTCCTACTAGGACAGGCCTCCTATCTAACTTTTGTTTTCAGCAATTCAGTGATATGTTAAAAAAAATTCTTGAGTCTTTGGTTTCTTAAAAATGATCATTGCTGGCCCTCCCTGGTAGCACAGCAGGTTAAAGCACAGCACTATGAAGCTAAAGCCACTTCAGCATGAGTTCGATCCCCACCTGTCCCAGAGGTGACCCACATGACGCAGCAGACCTCTTCTGACCCACCTGCTGCTCCCCTCAGCAGTGTACTTTGTCAATCTGCATGTTTTGCTACCCACTCTGTCTCTGGTGAATCCTCTCACTGTCCCAGAGGTATTTGTACAGGCCAAATACCTCTGGCCTGTATCCCAGTTCTGTATGCATAAATAAATAAATATTTAAAAAACAAACCCAAAAAAAAGGTCATCCCCAAATTATCCTTTTACTAAAGTGACATACTTTGGGGTGGAAAATTTTACACCCCCACATCTCTACTTCCGAGTCTCTTGATTATGCAAATTTTAGCAAATCCTGTCCCTCTTTTGCCCTTCTTCCCACAGCCCATGTCCCCCTCAAGTTTTTCTTTTCCAGTTCCATCCATCACTGTCCATCCTCTAATTTTATAGCATAAAAATCTTAGAAATAAATACATATTTGAGAATCACACTAAAGTATGTGGGATTGAAGTGACATGATGTTTAAGGGCTGTTTTAAAATACTTCAAGAAAGAAAAAAAAGGGATAAATGAAATAAACAGAAAAATCTTGGCATCTGTTAAATTTAGGTGATAAGAATATGGGTATTTTTTGTTTTTAATTATTCTATCTCTTTTGTGAAGGTTAGAAAACTTTCATTTAGAAGATATTTTTGCAATGCATGGCCAAGAGAGAAGAAGTCAGTTGACTTGACCATGTCAGGTTCTTCAAAAAGCCAGGAGAGAGGCAATGTTGACCTCTTCAGAGAGGTCACGAACCCAGCTTACCTGAGAAGGCTCTCGAAAAGCTGAGGTTCACCCTGGGGAATAAGATGGGGTAAAGGTGAAAGATCTGAATCTTTCTTTGTATATTAGTGTAATAATTGATTTTTTTGTAAGCACCAAAACTGGAAATATTCTAACTCCCTGTAAACTTCATGCCCTTAGTCTATTCCATCTTTAATTAAGAGCTCTTCAAACAGTTGAAGATTATCAATAACTCCAAGCTGAGTTTAATGTGTGTTTGAGAGCAAAGAACTCTGATTTAAAATGTTCTTTATTTAATGTGTTTTGTTTGTTGTATAACTAATGTTTTAACATAGCCACTGCCCTTTATAATCTTATAATTTGACTGCTATGCTTTTAAATTGTGATTCCAATAAATAGATGTCCTGTTAGTGGTTCCCAATTGTGTGAATGAATTTGTCTCCTCAGCAATGTTTGGAGATGTTTTTGAAGATCATGCATTGGTGATGGCTCGAAGCAGAAATTTTCCCTGAAAGCAGGTTGCAAAAGAACAGTTCTAGAAATAAGACCATGAGATTCATGCTGAAAAGGAACCAGCACCGGGCCTGAACACACTGCATGCTTTTCACAAGTCCACACCAGAATGGACTTCTGAAGAAGCTTTTTCCCCCAGATTCTCTCAACCAGCACCCACACTAAAACTCCCCTTTTAGATGAGCAGAACATCAGAGGATTTCCACATTTGGGGAAGCATATCCTGCCAGTGGGTGCATTCTGGTAGCAGGAAGAGTTTTTAACACCTGGTATATTAAGCCTAGAGGGAGCCCCCAGGTTTACTGGTGAGCTTTTCTATTCTAGGTTGCTCTGGACAGGCACCAAGAATGGGAATCCAGGAAGTAGCATTTCTCTAGCCACAGAGGCTAGACTAAGAACTGAGATCTGTTGCTACTTTGCAGGGCCTGGGTTGAATGTAATGGCCTTCCTTTTCCGATTCTCAGGCACCCTCAGATGAGATGGGGAGAGTCCCCTGTCTGCAGCTAGTGGGGGCTATCGCTTTTCAGACTCTCAGTTTGGGTAGTGGATTCTCCAAATCCTTAGCTTTAAGCTAGAAGCTACACACAACCATTGTGCCCTTGGAGGCAACAGAAATAAGTACCAGGGACTACTGCAAGCTAAGCCTGGCACCTTGTGAACTAGCCAGAGTGACCCTGTCCCCACCAACCCTGGCAGCCACAGACACCCATGGGAAGGAGGCTCCACTGGCTCCCTTGTGTGTCTAGTATTCCTGCATGCCCACAAGTCTCATAGTGCTGCACTTAGGCACAGGAGTCTTGCTGGGTAGCTGTCCATAGTGAAGTGAAGGGACACTTTGCAGTTGCTTGTTTCTTGGCCATTGCTAGCAGTGTCAAGGTGGGGGGACATGTCACTGTCTGTGGGTTTCTATATGTGCATTAACAATTATAAGACCATCAGGCTCAAGGTGCAACAATGATGGAGTTTATTACTAAACAAGAGATTGGTGGAAAGGAAAAAATTTATAGGACCACAAATGATCAGCTGTCTCACCCCAGATAATGACTGCAGGATCCAGTAGTCTAAAACAAAGGCTTCTCATGCAAGATGGTTCTGTCACTTCAATGAGGGCCTGGAGCTGGTGGCACTGGTAAGCACTGGGGCAGGATCGCATCTGGACATGATCACAGGTAGGGTTACTGAAGTGACCCACAGCAATCCACAGTAAGTCCGAAGGCCTGACTGGATATTCCCCTAAAAAATAAAAACAGAAATTCTATACAATCCAGTTATCCCACTTCTGAATATTTGCCTGCCCCAAAATACAAAAGCATTAATACAGGGATATATACACCCCCATATTTATTACAACACTATTTATAAAAGTCAAAAACTCAAAACAACCTAAGTATTCATCAATTGATAAATGGATAAAGAAAATATATACACATATTGGAATATTTAACTTTTTTTAAAAAATGAATGAAATCCCTCCATTTGCATAAACATAGCTGGAATGACGGGGAATAATCTTAGTGAAGAAAAGTGACAGAAAAAGAAAACACAGTATGATTTCACATATGTGTTACATACAGAAAACAAACAGATGAACTAAATAAAACAAAAAACAAACTTTTGGACAAAAAGGCCAAAAAGTGGTTACCAGAAGGGAAAGGGGCAAAAGATAGGTAAAGTGGGAAAAAGAGGACAATGGTTTGGACTTTTGGGGATGAACTTAATGTTGCATATAACACATGTTGATCCTCAGTTGTAAATGCCTAAAATTTATATTATAATGCAATGTTACATCAATTAAAAAGGAAATATAAACTATACTTATAAAACCAGAAGACTAGTAAATAAATCAAAACTTTGAATAGCATCTTAATTTTTTTTAAAAAAGAGAAATTCCAAGGAAAGTTAAGTTCTTGCTAAAAAAAAATGTTTAACTATACATCATATATACATTTTATTTCTATACACACATATTATATAAAAGACTACCTGTTTTATCCCTTTTGAAAATGGCCAACATAACAACCTCTAGTCCCTCCCACTTAAGAATCTATGTTCATAAACTTGCACTTTAGAAATTGCTTTACTTTCCTTTTTGTTTTGAAATTTTTAACCATGGTAAAATAGATATAAGATTTGCCCTTCAAATTATGCCCTTTTAAGTGCATAATTCAATGACAGTGATCACTTTCATGGGTGTACAAACTATCACCACACATTTCCAAAAATGTTTTTATTAACCCAAGCAGAAACACCAAACACATTAAGCAATTAACTCCACAATTTCTTTTCCCTAGCCCCTGGTAATCTCTAATATACTCACTATCTCTCTGAGTTTTCCAATTCCAGTTATTTAGCACATATGAAATTAAAAATGTTTGGTTTTTATTGATTGACTTATTTCAGTTAACATGATGATTTGAAGGTTGATTCATGTTATAGTATTGGGGCTTTATCCTTTTTCTGACCAATACTTCATCACATGTATATAACATATTTTGCTGATCCATTCATCTGTTGATGGACAGGACAGCTGAATTGTTTTTACATTTTGGTTATTGTGAATAATGAACATTGGTATACAAGGATCTCTTTGAGTCCCTGCTTGCAGTCCTTTTGGATAAATACCTAGAAGTGGACTTGTTGGACCATATGGTAACAATATGTATAGTTCAGTTACCAAAATATGTTCCATAGCACTGTACAACTGTATGTTTTATATGAGAGCTCTTATTTCTCTATATCCTGGCCAAATTTGTTATTTTCCATTTTTCTTTTCTTCTCTCTCTCTTTTTTTTTTTTTTTTTTTTTCGTAATAGGTAGGAAGTGGTTTCTTGTTACAGTTTTGACTTTCATTTTCTTAATGACCTGCCATTTGGGAGGATTCTTCCTCCTGGATGGAAATTCCATAAAAAAGGAGATAAAGCCTGAAACAAGAGAAGTTTATGGGGGGATATGAAAGATAAGTTTGCGAAGATAAGAAAAAGTCAGGGGAAGGTAAGGGGAAAATATAACATGACCTTTAATAGCATTATTTTGTTCAATGTGTATTAGAAAAAAAGTAGCTCTGGAGACCTTGAACCAACACAGAGGATTTTATTTGAAGATATGGTTTTGTTACACTTTGTTTCACATAAGTCACAGTTCCAATAGACTGTCTTTGACATTAAAAGTGAGGATTTCCTGAATCAGAGAGAGGCAGACAGTTGTATCTAGGACAGAAATTTTCCTTGAAGGCTACCTACTCATGAGAGAGCTGCAGACCTTTGTTGTTCAATAGCAACTCTTGTAATTGCACCTCACCATCATTTTTTTTTTTACAAAGTTTATTTTTACATCATTTTGCACATTTTTTTTTCCATCTCGATTGTAATCCCCACGGGTTTCCCATCACCAGATCACCCCTGTGCCACCACCCTAGTCCCATGCATTTCCCTCCCTTCCCCCCCCACCCGTTTTTGATCCCATTCCCCACTCCGCCCCCACAGAATGTCTCTGGTCTATGGTTGTTCATTATTTTTGTTATTTTTCTCGCCTGGTCCATTATACTCCTGCTATGAGTGAAACCATCCGGTATTTTTCTTTCTCTTTCTGGCTTATCTCACTAAGCATGATCTTTTCCAGCTAATTCCAAGTGCTGCAAAAGACATGTGTTTCTCTTTTTTGGTTGCTGAGTAATATTCCATTGTATATATGTACCACATCTTTTTTATCCAGTCATCTACTTTGGGGCATTTGGGCTGCTTCCATGTTTTTCCAATTGTAAATAAAGCAGCAATAAACATGGGGGTACAGGTATCTTTTCAATCAGTGTTTTTGTGTCTTTTGGATAGATACCTAGGAGTGGGATTGCTGGGTCATAGGGAAGCTCCATGTTTAGCAGCTTGAGGAACCTCCAGACAGTTTTCCATAGTGGTTGTACTAGTTTGCATTCCCACCAGCAGTGTAGGAGAGTTCCTTTTTCTCCACATCCTCGCCAACAATTGTTGTTGCTAGTTGTTTGAAGATGTGCCATTCTCTGGGGTGAGGTGGTTTCTCATTGTGGTTTTAATTTGCATCTCCCTTATTACGAGTGACTCACCATCATTTTTTTATAATAGTTTATTTTTACATCATTTTGTACATTTGTTTTTCATGTCAATTGTAATCCCCACGGGTTTCCCATCACCAAGCACCCCATCATCATTTACACTCCCCCTCCTCTCTGGTAATTTTGGTTTGTGGTGAGCAATGAACATTCCAAGTTCCTTAATCATTTATTCATCAAGTTACAGATGGAGGCTAAGAGGAGAATGAAAACACTTATTTTACACAAGAAGTGACCACATTGTTGACCCAATCCCTGCAACCAAAAACCTGGCTAGTAACAGCAGTGACAGAAGGCAAGATTTGCGATTATCAGGGCAACACCTGCTTTGTGGAAGGGAAGCAGTGTTGCAGAGACTGAAGCTGATCTAAGTTTAGTTGCCCTTTGAGATTTTCTCCAAGAACCAGGAACTTAGGGTGAAGGCAGCACTGGTTCAGGATGTCCTCAGGGACCTTTCCCTTCCTAAAATCCAGCAATAACTTGAGGAGGGGGATGCCAACTTCAATATGGTCAGCTTTCTCTGGAGTCATTTTCAGACAGCTGGTATAAATTCATCGTGGGGCACACATAGATAGGCTACTCCAGTGAACTGGAAAATGAAATCTTGGCATAAATACTCCCGCAGAAGCACCCAGCAGCCAAAGGAGGTCACAATAGCAGGTGAAAGTGGGTATCAGCTAGGCAGTCTGAGCCAGCAGAGAGCAGAAACATGGCAGTGACAGTCATACACCCAAGAGCTTTTTCATCACTCAATGAGTGGAGATGATACAGGCATCTCTGAGAAAAGAACATGTGTTTATGAGGAAAAGTTCAGGTTCTACAGTGAAATCAGAAGTGCTTTTAGAAAAAGAAATTAAAAAGTGATGACTAAGTGGGAAGAAATAAGCATAATCTTTCATCAATGTTTCTATTCACTCACTCACATGGGGGTAATTCTGTGCCTGTTGAACTAACTTTGTGGTTGCCTGAACAGGCATGAAGAATAACAAAACTGGAAGGATATGCTTTCAATGTTTAATATTATCAGCCACTGTTCTAAGTATTTTTCTGTGTAACCTTAGTCTACAAGTCATGACTCTGAGGGAACCGAGGCATGGATAGATTTGAGTTGAACTGGGAAGACTCAAGTTGGAAACACAAAGTATGGCTGCTGGAAGGCCGCAGTGATGACAAAACTGACAGTGGAGCAAGGTCCGGGGAGGCAGTGTTAGAACAAGGTTCCACTAACTGACAGGTGGCAGCATGTCTTTGACCTGGTGGATCTATGTGACTCAATTTAGGCTGGCTTCTGAGGACTGAAGCAGGCTAGAGGATAAAATGCAAAAGGTCCGAATGAAACTCTATGCCAAAAAAATTTTTTTTGGCAATGCCCTACTATCTATGTCTAGCATGGAATCTGGAATGTAGCGGGACCCATATGTATTTAATGAATGAATGAAAGTGAAAAATATGCTAACAAGCAAGCAATATTCTTATTCCAAATGGATTAGAGATCAGCATGTAATCCAAATGGAGCCTTAGGGAAAATGGGATTTTTGGAGTAGAGCCTCTCATGTGACCAACAAATACTCCCACCTCCTGTTATTTATGTCCTTGTTTAATTTCTGGAGTATAGACAGGACTTACTGAAATTGATTATTGTTGTTTACAAGACTTAGGTTACAAATCTAGTGGTTTCCATCTTGGGTTTTTTGTTTGTTTGTTTGTTTGTTTTCTCTATTACTTGCTCACCCTAAGGGACACCATGCTATGTTGCAAAAGTTTCCCCTAAGGACATGGCAGGAACAGAGGGGAGGCTCCTGGTGTGGAGGTTCTCAGTCTCCTGACCCAGAGGGGCTCAATCCAGCCAACACTCTTGTGAGTGAGCATAGAAGTTGATCCTCCCCCAATTGTGTCTTTAGATGAGACCACAATTTCCAGATGACAACCTGACCACAGACTTAGGAGAGTTCTTTAGTTAAAAGTAACCAGCTGGGCCCCACTTGATTCCTGATCCACAAAAATTAGAAATAGCAAATGTGCATCATTTTAAACAGCTAGGTTTTGGGGTAATTTGTTAATTAGTGAGGGGCTACAATCAAATGAGAGATTCGAAGGTATAATTAAAATTAGAAATCCACTCACAACGCTATTAAATTAGGGCATTTGAAATGCAGCAGAATTCTTGATCTACAAGTTATAGAGACCTATTCCTACATAAAGAGCTTAACAGCCACACGTGTGCTGTTCCTTTTTAAAGGAAGGATTGTCTTGGGTGAGGGTAGACTCACTCCAATAACATCACCATTCCAACTGTTACAGGGCAGGGAGAGGGCCACCCTAGAACCCTCAAACTGCCATGTGCCACATCCAGACAAAACAAATAATACCTTTAATGGAAAGGGACTTTAATACAATTAGTGTGCAATGCAGAAAAGACAAAGAATATAGTTTTAAATCAAACACCCAAAGTTACCCATTTCCTTATGGGTAAAAGTCTACCCAAAAAGGATTAACCCAAAACAAGTCCTGAAAACCTGCCACAAATCTAAAGCACCATCTGGCAGGGACCCATAGAAAGGGTCAGAAATGGCCAGACAAGTCTGGGAGGAAAAAAGCAAAATCAAAATCAAGGTGAACATTGCCATAGATAACCTACCCACGAGGGCTCGCCCCCACATCTATTTCCACCAGTCCAGGACCAAGAAGCAAAAGCAATTTTTTCACATGTCTCTCTGCTACACTTACCTCCCTCAGTTCTCCTTCTGGCTCTCCATCCTGCTTCCTTCCTCTCCAGTTTCCTCACCAAATTCTTCTATTCTCTGCTCAGCTCCACCCTCCTTTTGGGTGGGGCAGGGAACCTGGAGCCTCCCCTTCACCTGGGGACCACTCTGTTATACAACCACATCCGGAACAATCATGTTTATTCTACAATAATAAACAGCAGAAAGGTTGTTGGTCACTTTGTTACAGATACAGGTTTCAAGGACTCTGCCCCCACTCTAGATACTGGAACTACAAATCCCATCAAATACCAAGGAGACGCACGCTGGGGTGTAAGGGTGGAGCTGAGCAGCCAGGTTAGGATAAAACTGAACATGAAGGCTCTGGGGCTCTCTTGGCCTGGTGGTTCGCAACTGGTCGTTTTCCTCTCGATCAGTTTTCAGTGTGCTATTGGAGTCCAAGTCAGCAGAACTGGTAGGATATTCTGTATCTCTCTCTTTCCCTGGGTTGTTCCTTTACCTTTCTCCTTGTAAATAAACCCATTATGAAAACATTTTTTGTGTCCGCATTACGATTGAATCTTAAGAGCGTGGATGAGGACCCACAGACTGGCAACCCAGTTCATATTGGGGTGCCCTGTAACAACATTCCATAGTAACAGATATCCTAAGACTGGAACCCTAGTACATCTTCTTCTGGCTGTTAGAGCCCTTGGTGTCTAAAGGTCAATAAACTAAAAAGTCAACTAAAAAGTCAGCTGAGGATGAAATTGTGAAGCTGTGGCCCCAAATCCCTCTGTTCTTCTATCTGAGGAGCTGTGTGAGCAAAACGTGAGTACAGATTCTTTGGGTTCAATGTGGAAAAGAGCTTGCTCACACTGTTTTGTAGTGGGATACTTATATGCCCCAAGAACCTGATTTCCAGAGGCCTCCAGATTACCAGAGAACCTGGGGTAATATCTTTGTGGGCTTTTAGGCAGGGACAAGCTAAGAGCAATGAAGGGGTGCCTTCCACTTGGGCAGTCACTTTACCTAGAGGCACCTTTGCAATTTCTAGGGATCACAGAAGCAAGAATGAATCCTCCCAGGTGTGGCCAACGGAGAATGAGGAAGCAGGGAAGCCAGCAGTATTTTCCATAGCTTCTTAATCTGTCTTCCCCTTTCTGGGAATCTCTGATTATTTACTCAAGGTAAGCACTTTGCACATCGTCCTTCTGCACATCAAAGCCCTTTATTTTGAAATACTTAACCCGCAAATATTACATAGAATCTAAATCTTATCAGAGGAAACTGTAACAGGGTGGTCCACAGGGGAAGAGGAGGCTCCAGGTTCCCTGCCCCACCCAAAGGAGGGTGGAGCTGAGCAGGGAGAAGAATCTGCAGAGGAGACTGGAGAGAAAGGGCGGCCTTAGGAGAGCGGTTTTCACTGAAGGAGCTCAGTGCAGACAGGTGCCTTATGTTTCATGACACTGGCAGTCAGGAGGCTGCTGCCCACAGGGAAAGAGAGTGGGTGGCAAGAAGCACCTGCTTAGGCACAGGTGGGCTGAGGAGAGGCTGCCCTGATATAAACAACTTATCTTTGGGAGGGGCTCATTCCTTGTGCACCTAGCTTTGTTGATTTTGAATAGAGTCTGAAAGGGACAGGAGATCCCACAATGGGCTCCATCTCCATATCTTTATCTTTTACCTTCTTGGTCTATGCTCTAGACACTTGTCCTCAGCAGTCTGCTACCTGCTTGGATCTTCCACTCTGTATTGATTTCTATGGCTGTGTTAATAATGGCTATGCTTAGCCCTTCTATCCCCAACTCCTGTGTGTGAGTCAATCTTGGGATGTTTCCTTTCTATCTTTCCTCCTGGTGTGGGGTGTGGAGGTTCTCAGTCTCCTGGCCCATAGGAGCTGAATGCAGTCAACACTATTATGAGTGAGCATAGAAATTGATCCTCCCCCAATTATGTCTCTAAATGAGATCACAATTCTCAGATTGCACAGTAGTTGTATTAAAGTTCCATTAAAGTTCTCATCTGTTTTGTCTTGACGAGGCAGATGGCAGAACCTATTTAGAGCGAGCAGGTTTGTGGATTCAAGGGGCACATGCCCCCTCCCCACCCTGTTTAACAGAATGACACTCTTAAGTGATAGAAGTTAGGTTCTCTTTTGTAGTCATTTCAAAGACAAAGTTTTTAATGTTCATAAAGCTATTGTAAATATTGTATCATTTCCTTTTGCAAATTTATTGACAGTGACTGCCAAAACTCTGAAGAGCTTATCTTAAAATGTTTTGTTGCAAGGAGCCATTCTAAGCATAGAATAATTTTATAAAATAATGTTAATGGAAGCAAACTTAATTATCTCATTAAGATGTTGAAAGATTTTATTTGAAACTTTCACACAAATTCAGTAGTTACCGTTTATATATGGAAAATGCAATATCTTTTTTACCAACCCACATATAAAAGCCTCCAGATATCTTCTACAACTAGCTTTTTAGTCTAGTTGTATATACAATATTACCCCCAACTACGTAACCTTGAAAAATAAAAGGGTTCAGGATATTAATATTGTGCCAGGTTTCAAGTTTTCCAAAGACAACCAAGAAGCCAATTCTGTTGCAAAGCACACGAGGGTCTTTATTGCAAGCTCGAGCCTGGGCTCCCAACCTGCACCAATGCAGAGGCTGAAGTTGAAAGCCCTGAGCTCAGGGAAGGCAGGGTTTTTAATACAGAAGAGGAGAGTTTCAACCTAGCAGAGGGGAGTTTTGCTCAGCAGTACATTGACATTGACATTGGTGGACATTGAACAAATTTATCTTGTCTTAACCTGGTTGGTCTATGCATGTAAGACGTGACCTTCACTACTCAGCCCCCTGCATACCTTAGGACATCCGGCGTTTTCCTGATATGTACTGGTTACTTGCCTACTTGCTAATTGGCTGTTGCTATGGGATGAGCAGGATTAGGACATTTACAGTTAAACTCGGCCTTGGTGCCTTGTTGATAACTGAAACTTAAGCCTGGCTGGTTCAGAAGCATTCTGAAGCCTGTCATGGGGTCAGTTTGGTTTCACTAACTCTTTATGAAGTAAAAAATTGAGTGTAACCGTTGACTTAAGTAAAATTTGTCTGTTAATAGTTTGCTACTAGCTAGAAAACTGACTGTTAACTTAAACAATGCTGTTGAGTGTGACCAGATATGGGCAGTAACAACGGCTACCTGTGTGACCATATATGGGCACAATGACCGGGACTGGGCCTTTCATCCAGGTACCACCACACATCAGCTTTCTAGAATCTGAACCTAAAGCCTATGTAAGAGACACTTTCCCCTGCAGCACTTTCAATTGCTGCAGACCCCTCCCTAAGGAGCTCCTCTCAGCTGCTGCCCAGGAGTAATAAACTCATCTTAATGAGTTTATCATCATCAATAATGCCCATCTTTCTTCCTTGCAGCCAGTCACAGAAATCGGGGCAAAACAAATACATCAATAAATATTTTAAATCCTTTATGCATTATATACTTTTCTTACTACAAAGAAATCTAAAGGTAAGAAAATGTGATTAAGAAAATCATCTAGAAGATAAAATACCTTGAGTATTTTCTGATGTGAGACTAGAAGGACTGTTGGATATCTTCAAGAATGAATTCATCAAAGTTACCTTAACTGGCACATGGCAAGTTTATTAAGAAAAAGATCTATGGGGAGACACAAATAGGTGATGGATGCAATTTGAAAAAGACAGGTGGCTTTTAAATTGTATTTAGATGAATTTCTCAATGTTTAAATTTTGCACTTCGGAGTTGTATTGATTGTTAACCATTCCTGCCCTGACCTGTGGCTCCTCCTTGTGAAATTTGCAGGGCCACTTTTAATGGCTGTTAATCATCCCTATCAACTTTCTCTTGGTTAGGAGTCCAGGTGTTAGGTTTTCCCCACAGGGTGTTCTAATCAACAATCAGTCCCCCCCCCCCTTTTTCTTTTCCTTATGCCACTATCAATCACAAAGGGGCACAGAGGAATTTATTAAGGATGTAACAAAACCAACTTTTCAAGTTTCCAGCTGGAGCCAGTTAATGGTTAATCACTGGAGAGAGTAGAAGTACAAGCCATTGTGTTATAGGACCACCGGACCACCCTGTTACAATTGGTTAATTTATTCCTAAATTTTCAGTGTAGGTGAAGGGAGGAAAGAATAGAAAGGAGGCATCACACACACACACACACACACACACACACACACACACAAACACACACACACAGAGTTGGTAGAGAAGGGATTAGCACAGCCATTGACACAGCTCTAGAAGCCAAGATCCAATGCCTAGATAGCAAAGATCTAAGCAGGTAGCCGACTGTTGTAGGGGTGTCTAGAGGCAGAGATTGTAAAGATTGTAAAGGTGAAAGACAAAGTTATGGAGATGAGCCCATTGTGGAATCTTCCCTCACTTTCTGATTCCACATAGTTTATTCAAAATCAACAACAGTCCTGTGCTCACATAGCTTGAGCCCCTCCTTGAAAAGTTCTGCACTGTAAGGAGGATGCAGAGATAGAAAGTAAAACAAAAAGTAGATTTATTTTTGCCCTCCCAGGTGAGGTTCATTGACCCCAGAGAGAGTTCATGCTGAGGGGAGGGTAAGAAGAATTTTTATAGGCCTAGGGAGTGGAAGATTTTGACAAGGAACTGAAACTTACTTTTCTGTCTGGGTGGTAACAAACAAGGTAGTAAAGAACAAGTCATGAAGTTATAGCTCCCAAATATCTGCTTCTGCTTGGGCCACTATTCCTTCCATATGCCAATGTTTGGCTGGTACCTAAACCTTACACTCCCAAAAAGAAGTGTAGATGAGTGCAGTTTCTGCACTGGCCAGAGCCAACAGTCCTGCCTACCTGTGCCTACTTTAACAGGGTGCTCCTGTAACAGGGTGGTCCCTAGGAAAAGGGGAAGTTCCAGGTTCCCTGCCCCACCCAGAAGGAGGGTGGAGCTGAGGAGAGAAAAAGGAGAGAAGGAGAAAGGAGAAGAAAGAGAATGAAGCCGGATGGAGAACAAGGAGGAGACCTGAGGAAGCCACATGGAGCAGTAAGCATGTGATGAAGAAACTGTGCTTGTTGCTTGGCCCTGGACTGGTTAAGTCAGATGTAGGTGAGATACCTGTAGGGAGGTGACTATGGCAGTGTTTATATTGATTTTGATTTTGCTCTTTTCCTCCCAGATTTGTCTGGCCATTTCTGACTCTTTTCCATGGGCCCCGGCCAGAAGGTGCTTTAGTCTTGTGGCGGGCTTTCAGGCCTTGCTTTGGGCCAATTCCTTTTGGATTGACTTTTGCCCACGAGGGGATGGGTAACTTCAGGTGTTTGATTTAGAAGTTATATCCTTTGTATTCCATATTGTATATTTTCAGTATTAAAGTCCCTTTTCATTAAAGTTATATATGTTTGTCTTGATGTGGTGGATGGCAGAACCCACTTAGAGCAGGCAGGTTTGGGTCTTCAGGGGTGTCCGTCTCTCCCGGTCCTGAAACATTTGCTGTCCTGTAACACTCCTTTCCATCAGCTCTTCTTTGAAGGGCAGCAGCCTCCTGCCTGCTTGTGACCTGTACTATGCCAGGACTTCTCTTCACTGACCTCCCTCAGCAGAAGACCACTCTCCTCAGGGCTGCTTGCCTGTGACCATACAGGCCTCTCTCTGCAAACCTGTCCTTTTGTTACAGGAAAGGGAGAGAGGGGCACCACTGAACCCCCAAATATGCCTGCCCTAAGTCAGTTCTGCCATCTGCCACATCAAGACAAAACATATAAGACTTTAATGAAAAGGAAATTTAATATAATGAGTACACAACACAGAAGACAAAAGAATATAATTTCTAAATCAAACACTTGAAGTTACCCATCCCCTCATGGGCAAAAGTCAACACAAAGGGATTGGCACAAAGCAAGGCCTGAAAGCCCGCCACAAGACTAAAGCATCTTCTGACCAGGACCCATAGAAAAGAGTCAGAAATGGCCAGACAAGTCTGGGAGGAAAAGAGCACAATCAAAATCAATATAAACACAGCCATAGTCAACCTCCCCATGGGTCTCTCACCCACCACATCTCTTTCAACCAGTCCAGGGCCCAAGAAACAAGCACGGTTTCTTCATCACATGCTCTTTGCTCCATGTGGCTTCCTCAGGTCTCCTTCTGGCTCTCCATCCTACTACCTTCTTCAGATTCCTTCTCTCTGTTTGCTCTGCTCTGCTCCTTCTGGATGAGGCAGAGAACCTGGAACTTCCCCTGTTCCTAGGGACCACCCTGGTACACTTTTGGGGCTGTTCTACCTGCCTGCTTGTGTCTATACAAGTGTCCTTTACTTTTCTGTCTCTTTCCATAATAAATCTACTCTTTAAATGTAACTAAGGTCTCTACCTTGTGGAGAAACTCACCATATGCCTCTGAAAGGAGAGCTCTGGTAAAATTTTTCCCAGAGTGAACTCAAGGACCTGCACTCCAAACTCAACTCCAAAAACTACATTATAGTGGAGTTTCTTTCTACATGGAGGGGAACTCTACTACATTTTCTACTGCATGAGGTTCAAAGGTCAATATATAAAAAATATATATATGTATGTATAAATGAACCCACACAGTTTATCCCTGTTGTTGTCAGCTATATTTGTGACATGCAAATGATGGAACACACCAGACCCTAATAAGCCTTGTTTTCCCAGTGACCAGACTATGGTCCAGTCTGAACAGAGGCTGCACTGGGCTGCTCTCAGATGTGTGGGAGTCAGGGAGAGAATAATAAGGCATTCTGCAAAGACAACTAGAGTATTCAATCTCCTTTTTCATCAAACAGAGGACTGCAGCCCCAAAGACCAAGACCAAGTTGTGTTTCTTCTTCCTTTACCTGGTACTACAGTTTCTCATGATGCTGGTGAGTCTTCGTTTTCTGAAGGTAGATTATTTTTTTAAGATTTATTTATGAATAAAGAACTGAGGTGCAGGCTAGAGGTACAGGGGTAGTGATAGGCTTCATCAGAGACAGAGCAGGGAGCAGAATAGGCAGAAAGATGAAGTACACTGCTGAGGGGAGCAGTGGGCAGGTGAGGAGAGGTTTGCCGTGCCATGTGGGTCACCTCTGGGGCTGGGGATCGAACTCATGCTGAAGTGGCTTTAGCTACTTAGTGCTGTGCTTTAACCCACTGTGCCACCAGGGAGGGCCCAAGGTAGATTAATTTTTAGAAAAACTTTTGAGTCACTTAATAGCTAAATTCGAATAAACTCTATTTTAAGGTGGCTAATATCATCTTGAGTCCAAAAGAGACATGAATGAGAACTGATTGTTTAAAAATATTTTTCCTAAATGGGCTCAGAGGGTTAAAGGTTTTCTAAGCTAAATATTTTGATACCGATAATATATTCGAGAGCTGTCAATTAGATATATGAGATCTAAGATTTTTAATGAAAATATTATTATTAGCTTACTGTTAGTTCTCTTAGGATAAACCAAATGTTCTAAATAGATTTCCAAGAGACAACAAAATTAGTTTTTCTGTGGTTTCTAATGAAGCTCTAACTAACTATAGCTCACTAATGGCATAATCATTTGGGTGGTCTAACTCCCTAAGGGAGTAGAAATATTGTCTGTACATATAACTCATTGCACAACATTGACACTACCTATTATTAACTAATTTCTATTACACTTCAGGTCAGATATAATTGAGGTAATTGCAGTTCCTAAGAGAATTGTTCCAGGGCAGGGAGAGAGGGGCACCAATGAGCCCCCAAACCTGCCTGCTCTAAACAGATTCTGCCATCCTCAGCATCAAGACAAAACATATAAGACTTTTTTTTTTTAAAGATTTATTTATTTGTACGTACAGAACTGGGGTACAGGCCAGAGGCTCAGGGGCGGTGAGAGGCCTCACCAGAGACAGAGCGGGGAGCAGAACAGGCAGATCCACGAAGTACACTGCTGAGGGGAGCAGCGGGCGGGTCAGGAGAGGTCTGCCACGCCATGTGGTCACCTCCGGGGCAGGCGGGAATCGAACTCATGCGGAAGTGGCTTTAGCTTCTCAGTGCAGTGCTTTAACCCGCTGCGCCACCAGGGAGGGCCACATATAAGACTTTAATGAAAAGAAACTTAATACAGTGAGTATACAATACAGATGACAAAGAATATAATTTCTAAATCAAACACCTTTTGCCCCCGTGAGCAAAGTCCACCCAAAAGGGATTGGTCCAAAGCAAGGCCTGAAAGCCTGTCACAAGCCCAGAGTATCTTCTGGCACGGACCCATAGAAAAGGGTCAGAAATGGCCAAACAAGTCTGGGAGGAAAAGAGCAAAACCAAAATCAATATAAACATTGCCATAATCAACTTCCCAATGGGTCTCTCACCCACATCTCTTTCAACCTGTCCAGGGGCAAGAAATAAACACGGTTTCTTCACATGCCTCCCTTTGCTCCATGTGGCTTCCTCAGGTCTCCTGGCTATCCACCCTGCTTCCTTCCTCCTCAGATTCCTTCTTTTCTCTTCTTTTCTCAGCTCAGCTCCACCCTTCTGGGTGAGGCAGGGAACCTGGAACTTCCCCTTTTCCGGGGGCCACCTGTTATAGAATGAGTGAAGGAAAAGGAGACAGTTGACAGGAGTATGGAGGGGTTGGTGGGGAGGCCAGGGTGGTGTCTCCTAACAAGGAAAAAAAAAAAAAAAGATTTATCTAGACATTGAATTTTACCCCAAATTGAAGAATCTGATGTTTGAGGTTTTTTCTTTTTTATTCACTATTTCTTTCTATTTTTCACATTTGTTTTAGGCATGCTCATTTGTTCTTAATTATGATGTAATGTGCACAGAAAATATAGCCTCCTCAATCATTTATTTTTATACGATTTTAACATTCCCCTTCTTCCTCGGATTTACTGTACAGTTCTGTTTTCTTTATTTTCACATCCTCACTGTTCTGCTTCCCCCAGACTACCTCCTCCTCCCACTTGAGCACTCAGTGCAGATTTCTTTCCTGGATAGAACCTCTAGAGGGTGAAGTGTCAGTCTTAAACCAGGCTCCCCGTGCCACTAGCTCCCTCTTGTGACTCTATGTGGTTACTGCAAGTCCTCTGAATCACCCCCTTCTTTCTGGGCGGCAAGACGCTGGGAGCGCCTATCGCGGCTACCTACTTGATGATTCCGAATATTGTTCAGTTACTACGATATCCGAAGATTCTATATTTCACCTCTAGAGATGTTCAGAGAGTGTATTTCTTAGATTTGTCAAGTTCCCCAGTGTGTAAGTGTTTCTGAAGTATCGAACGAATATAGCCTGAACTTTGTATTGCTTAGTTGAAAGTTGCTGAAAGAGTAGAATTTAAATATTCACCCATACAGAAAAAAGATCAATATGTGTAGTAATGGAGGTGTGAAATCACATAGGAGTGCATGTATCCTTTTGAGTTAGTGTTTTGCATTTTTTGAGTACACATCCAGGGGTAAAAATGCAGTACAATATGGCTCTATTTTTATTGCTTTGAGGAACATCCATATTGTTTTCTAGTATTGTGGCTGGACCTACTGTGTACAAAGGTTCCTTTTCCTCCACACCCTGCCAATATTATTTTCTGGTCTTTGCATATGGGCATTCTTATGGGAGTGAGGTGCTATCATATTGCACTTTGACTTGCACTCTCCTGATAAGTGATGTTAAATATTTTTCATCTTTTGTTGATCATCTGAAGATCTTGGAAGAGCATCATTTAGCTCTCCTGTTCCCCTTTTTAAATTGGATTCTTTATTTTCTTTTCATTGAATGGTATGAGTTCCTTATAGATCTTGGATATCAGTCTCTTGCTAGATGTATGTATGATGTGCATTTTTCTCCCATTTGGTGAGATGTCTTTGTTTTAATGATTAATAATTTCTTTTGCGGTATAGAAACCTTTTAGCAGCTGTCACCCCATTTATTTATTTTTGCTTTTGTTTCCCTTGCTACATCAGTTGAGTCCCAAAGACATCCTTGAAGTCATCCCTGTGGGGTGGCTTCCTGTTTTTGGTTTTTCCTATTTATTCTATGGTTTCAGATTTTACATCCCAGATTTTAGTTCATTTTGAGTTCATTTAACATGGTATAAGAGAACAGTCTGGTTTCACTTTCTGCATGTGGCTGGCCCAGTTTTTTGCAGTACCATTTGTTGAAGAGGTTTTACTTCTTTCGCTGTATGGTCTTGTCTCCTTTGTCATAGATTATCTGTTCATGTAAATGTGGGCTTATTTAGTGTCTCCCCATTCAATTCCATTAACCTTTGTTTCTACTTTTATCCCAGTATGCAAATATTTTGATTACTATAGCCTAATAATATTTTTTGAATCTGGATTCTTAATACCTCAATTCCTTTTTTGTCAAATTTTTTTTTTTGACCATTTAGGGTCTTTTGTGTTTTCATGTAAAGTTCAGTAATGTTTATACTATTTCTTTGAAGAATGCTATTGAAACATTGGCAGTATTGAATAAAATATTGATTTGAGTAAGATGGACATTTTGACAAAATTCATTTATTCCAGACCAAAACTGGATTATCTTTTCATTCCCTTGTGTCTTGTTGAATTGGTCCTTTACTTCCTTTGATAGGTTTAGCTCTAGGTACCAAATATCTTTAGGTGTTACTGTAAGCACGATTGATCACTTGATCTCTCTTTCTCTTCTAGATCATCTTTTGTATGTAGGAATGCAACAGATTTTACAGTCTTCTACCTTAATATACTGATTTATTGTTTCTTTTTTTAAGATTATTTATGAGTACTGAACTGGGGTACAGGTCAGAGGTGAATAGGTTGAGAGGATCCACCTCTGAGTGGGTAGAGACAGAGTGGGTAGCGGAACAAAAAGATGTACCAGAAATACATTTTTATTGGAGTCTTTAGTATTTTTATGAAATTATCATGTCACCTATAAATAGTAATAGTTTCATTACTTTTCTGATTTGAATTTCTTCTATATATTATTCTTGCCTAATTGTTCTAGCTAAGATTTCCAACAATATATTTCACAAAACTGTTATAAGTGAGCACCCCTGTTATGTACTTGAGCTTGGAAAATCTTTCTCACCATTGAAAATAATGCTAGTTACAGGATTGGCATATATAATTTTACTATGTTGAAGTATGTTTCTTTTATTGCCATTTTACTAAGATTTTTTATATCATATGTAGATGCCAAATTTTTTCCAAATGCCTTCCTGCAGCTATTAATACAACAGTATTTTTGTCTTCTTTTCACTTGATATGATGGATTACATTGATTATTTTGCACATTTTGAACCATTCTTACATCCTTGGAATAAACTGTACTTGGTCATGATTTATGATTCTACTAATGCATTGTTGGGTTCACATTATCAAGATTTTTTTTATGATTTATTTATGCATACAGAACTGGGGTACAGGCCTGAGATACGGGGTGTTGGGAGGGTTCACCAGACACAGAGTGGGGAGCAGAACAGGCAGATCAATGAAGTACACTGCTGAGGGGAGAAGCTGGTGAGACAGGAGAGGTATGCTGTGCCATACCTCTTCAGGGCTGGGGATTGAACTCACACTGAAGTGGCTGTGGCTAGCTTGCAGTGCTGCATCCTAACCCATCACACCACCAGGAAGGGCCTATTTTATCAATATTTTTGTGGAGGATTTTTCCATATGTGTTTATCAGAAATGTTAATCTGTAGTTTATTTTTTGTGTGATGTCTTTGCCTATTTTTGGTATCAGTAGTGTAGCATCATAAAATGATTTTTGGATGTAATGCCTCTTAGCAATTTTTGGGGGAAAACTTCACAAGCATAGATAGTAGCTCCTCTTCAAAAGTTTGATAGAACTCACTAGTAAACCATATGGCTTGGGGGTCTTATTTTTTGAGAGTTTTTATTAGAGTTTCAATTTCCTTGTTCGTAATTGGCTTGTCAGGTTTTCAGTTATTCCCTAATGTAGTCTTGGAAGGATGTATATTTATAAGAATTTTTTTTCACTTCTTCCTGATTTTCCAATTCATTGGCATAAAGATATTCATAGTAGTTTCTCACACTCTTATGTACTTCTGATTATGTACTTTGTAACTTCTCTTATTCTGCTTATAAAAGCATTCTCACTTTTATCACAGTGAATTTTGCTCGGTTTTATCTGTTATTTTTTCAAAGAATAAATTTTGATTTCATGATATTTTGAACTGATTTCTTTAATTATATTTCATCTCCATATTGTATTCTCTTCTATTGGCTTTTCGTTTCATGTTAGTTTTCTGGCTTAGTAAGGTATACAGTTAGATTATTTATTTGAGATCTTTCCTATCTCTTGATTTAGGCTTATAATACTATAAAGTACCCTAAATTAGCACCTTTTGCAATGTGTCACATAGTGGTGGGTCATGTTTTTATTTTCATTTGGATCCAGGTACTTTTTTAATTTATTCTTTGGTTTTCTCACTAACTTAATAGTCATTCAGTAGTGTGTTTTCAGTCTCCACAGTAGAAGTTTTCTCAACTTTGTGTGGTTAATTTCTACTTTGATAACACTGTTATCAGAGAAGGTACTTGATATAATTTCTTCATGAATTTATTAACACTTGATCAGTCACCCCACATGTGATTTCTCCTTGAGAGTATTTCATGTGCATTTGAGAAGAACGTGTACTTGGCACTAAGAGTGTAATGCCTTATAAATGTCTAGTAGTCCCAAGTAGTCTAATTTTACATTTAAGTTTACTAGTGCTTTGATTTATTTTTATTTATTTGTTTGTTTGTTTGTTTGTTTGTTTGTTTATTCATTTATTCATTTATTCATTTATTCATTTATTCATTTATTTTGGCCATTTGACCTGTCCTTTGATGGGAATAGAGTGTTCCAACTGTGCTGTACCAACAGTTTTTTTTTGTGTGTGTGTCAATATTTGTCTGATATATTTTGGTGCTTTTTTTTGTTTGATGCATATATTATTGATACATATTATATCTTCCTGATGTTCTGATTTTTTAACTGTAATATAGTATCCACCCCCATATCTGGTTCTGGTTACCTTTTCTAACTGAAAACTTATTTTATCAGATATAAGTATGACCTGTCCTGCCTTTTTT
>NW_004567104.1:563364-573814 GCF_000260355.1 Condylura cristata
TTTTTTTTTGCATGTAGCTTCCCATTTTCCCCAGCACCATTTGCTGAACAAACTTCTTTGTTCCATTGTATCTTCTTTGTTCCTTTGTCAAAGATTAGCTGTCCCATACATGGAAGAAAGTTTTACAGGGTATACTACTGACTGGATTTATTTTTCTTTGAGTATTTTGAATGTGATTTATTCACTCTTTGCCTATAGAGTTTCTACTAAGAAGTCTGATCAGCTTAATAGGAGTGTCTTTAAAAGTTACTGTTTTTCCATCTAATTACGTTCAATATTCTTTCTTTCGTTTTTGAACTTTTGTTGGTTGCACTATGTGTCTCAGTATAGGTCTCACTGTACTTATATCTACTGATTTTTTTAAATATTTATTTATTCATGCATACAGAACTGTGGTACAGACCAGAGGTCAAGGGCGGTGAAAGGCTTCACCAGAGACAGAGCGGGGAGCAGAACAGGAAGATCATCGAAGTACACTGCTGAGCGGAGCAGCGGGCGTAACAGTAGACATCTGCCACACCATGTGGATCACCTTGGAGGCTAGAGATCGAACTGGCACTGAAGTCTACTGCAGCTGGCTTGCAGTACTATGTCCTAACCCCCTGCGCCACCAGGGAGGGCCTTCTTTTGTGTTGTTTTTTAACTTCATGTACTGGTATGTTTATTTTCTTCTTCAGTTGTGGGAACTTTTCCTCTATTATTTCCTTGAATAGGCTGTCTTTCCCCCCTGTTTCTCTTTCCCTTCTGGGATGCCCGTTTTCCTTATGCTGACTTTCTTTATTGTGTCAGGTAGTTATAATTGCCACCACTGCTGCTGTTGCTTCTGGTCTTTCTTCATGTCCTCCTCCTCTGCTTCCTCTTCCTTGTTTATCTTTTCATCTCATTTCTCTTTCCCCTGGGTTCTTAGGGCATTACTAGCTTTGACCCACTGGTTCTATCTTTCATTTGATCTGTTATTTTCTATCACTTTTTCTAGAGGTCTTGATCTATTATAGTCCTGATTTTCTATTATGTTCTAATTTAAACTTCTATTTCTACCTACTTTTCATTGATTTCTTTCTAAATGTATTTATTTGTATATCTGAGTTTCATATTTTCTTTTGATTATCTTTTTCAGTTCTCTTTTATTTCTCTGACTTCATTTTCTGAGTTTTCACTTGTTTCTGTGAGTTTATTTCAGCTGACCTGAACTCTATCTGATAGGGAGAGACTATCTTTCTGCATTTGGATTCTGGGAGTTGTTCTCACCATGTGATAGCATACTCTTTTAAGGTCCTGTATTTCCATGTTTTATATTTATTTGCCTGCTACATTGCTAGTTGAGGTCTTCTTATTTTATTTTTGTTCGTAATGCCTTTAGCAGTAATGAAGGGAGTTGACCTATTTTGCTTTACCTGCAGGTGGTGCTGTAGTTTGGCCTGTTTATTCATTTATTAAACTTTTCGGGACTCAGTATATAGTCAGATTATTTTTTTAGTTTCTGAGTCTGCAGGGTGGATGGGGGCTTGGAACAATCCAGATATTGGTGTGGGTGAGTTGGGGTGAGACTGACTTGAGCTTGTGGCACACCCAATAGCCCTCCTCTGTAGTTTGGGGTGCATCCCTGGGCTCTCACTGAACTTCAAAGGTAAGCACCAGTCCCAGGGGACTAGAAGGGGGAGTGAATAGCCAAATGGCCTGTTCTGTTATTAGCTTCATCAGGGACATCTCAGCTCTTCCACAAATTATTATCCTCTTCCAAAAGAGTGGCTACCACACAACACCTACTATCTCAGGGCCTTTGTGTAAATTGACAACTCTGGCACTGCTTTAGACCACAGTTCCCAGGTTTCTCTTATCCAATCATTACCTGTTCAATGTAGCAAGACTTTCCTCAGGGTCATCCCTGTTGAATGAAGTCTGCAGTGTCTTCTACTCTCAAGGGATAATCAATCCCACTCCTATCTATAGGACTGGCTCTCTGAACCATGTTCTTCTGGCTTGCTTGTTCAAGAACCACAGATAGGTCCTGGCATGTCTTCACTTTTCCTCTGCTAGTGCTGGGCCTGCTCCACTACTTGCTTGAGTTTGGGCTGCTTCCAGGCCTCATCATGGAATTCACTGATAGCTGTAAAGGCTTATTATTGGTGAGGCTGCTTCCAGTTACTGTCACAGGGGTCACTGTTTGCAAGGATTTAGAGCCTTGGGGCTGCTTCCAAGTCTCATTCCCAGGTTCAGTACAGTATGTGAGGGTCTACCACTAGTGGGGCTACTTTCAGGTCTCATTCCTGGGATTACTGAGGCCTGCTTCCAGGGTCTATTGTGGTGGGGCCACTTGACAGTTCTATTCTGCTTACTGAACTCCCCAAACCCCCTGCCTCTGGTCCCAGGGTCCACCTCACCCACTTTCAGGAGTTTTTGGCTTTGTTCCGCTACAATATATATATATTTGATGACAATATATATATATTTGATGACAATATATATATATATTTTAAATTTTTCATAAAGTCACATTCCCTACCCACTCCCACCCCATAGACTCATCATGGGACAGAATCTGCATGCACATGCAGGCTGAGCAGGAGGGCCGATGCGTGTGTATGTATCTTCTTTGCTCCTTTATCAAAAATTAGGTGTCCATAAACTCGTGGGTTTATATCTGGGTTTTCTATTCGAATCCACTGGTCTGTATGTCTATTCTTATTCCAGTACCATGCAGTTTTGATTATTATGGCTTTGTAGTACAGCTTGAAGTTTGAGATTGTAATGCCTCCATTTTGATTTTTCTTAGACAAGGGTTTTAGCTATTCGAGGTTTTTTGTTGTTCCATTTGAATCTCATCAACATTTTTTCTATTTCTTTGAAGAATGTCATTGAGATTTTTGTTGGGATGGCATTAAATCTGTATATTGCTTTTGGCAGGATGGCCATTTTGATGATGTTAATTCTCCCGATCCATGAGCAGGGGATGTCTTTCCATCTCATGGTGTTTTGTATTTCTTTTAACAGTGTTTTGTAATTTTCTTTGTAGAGGTCTTTTACCTCCTTTGTTAGGTTGACTCCCAGGTATTTGATTTTTTTTGTTTTAATTGAAAAGGTGATTTTTTTTTATCTCTGTTTCTTCTGATTGGTTGTTTGTGTATAGGAAAGCCTCTGACTTTTGTGTGTTGATTTTATATCCTGCTACATTGCTAAACTGGTGGATGGTTTTGATTAGTTCCTCTGTGGAGCTCTTAGGGTTTTCCATATAAATTAACATATCGTCTGCAAATGATAGTTTTACTTCTTCTTTCCCTATCTGGATTCCTTGTATGGCTTTTTCCTGTCTTATTAGCAACTGCCTAGTTTCTTAATCCCAGACACAAGCCAGTGAAACTCTCGTTCTTGAATATTGTGTCACACAATGGCTACAACACTCATATTATGTGGTCTACACATAAGTTTCTTTCTTTATAAGCACCATCCCCATTTGGGATGTACCTATTCCTAATTTTTCTTTGATATTGTTGTGCCAACATGGTAGTAACCCCCTTAACACAGTTCTGTCTCCAAGGCACTCCTACTTTTGTGAACACCTGATTTATTTCTATTGAGGGCTGTTTTAGGCTGCCAGTGAATTAACACCCCCAATCATAGCATTTATGCCACTTGAAGAGTGGGTGTATAAATACTACAATTTCCTTACTCCTCATGGACATGATTATCTCTGAGAATTATTTCAGTGTTTCCTAATGGGGTTTAGTTTTGGTGTTCCCCAAAGGGCTGGTGCTTGCTAGCATATCCTTGACTGGCATGCTGTTTTTCAATTCTACCAATGTTTCATGGGATCCATTTGCAAATTAAATACTTGCACTCAAGTCTAGGAAAACCCACTGTAAGACAGTAATTACTAAAAGTGGCCAAAGCACCAAAATCATATGGACACTTAAGTAGAAATTTGAAATTGGATCATTCGCTAGCCTGATGACTCCATTGTTGGGCATTTGGGTTGTTTCTAGATCAAGAAAATGTGGTACATATACACAATGAAATATTACTCAGCAATCAAAAAAGATAAACTTGTGGCATTCGTGGCAACATGGATGGAGCTGAAAGGGATCATGCTCAGTGAAATATTCCAGAAGGAAAAAGTAGTTTCACTTTTAGGGATCAGGAAAAAAAAGTAATTATAATAAAGAAAAAATCCAAATTACCAGACAACTATGAACCAGATACATTCTTCAGGGGGAGAGAAAGGAGTAGGATCAAGACAAGTGTGGGAAGAGCACAAGGGACTATGGTGATGGTTGGCACATGGGTGAATTGGTGGTGGGAATTCCATGGGAACTACCACCAATTTAACTCATTTTTGTACAAAATGTTGTGCTAATTCATTGTACAAAAATGAAGAATGATGTAAAAATCACATTTTAAAAAAAGACTCCATTATTAGTGTTAAGTACAGTTTTGAAAATCTCAAGATTCTCATCTACCATACATTATGGTGGAGTCTTCTGGAAGGAGAAGCATGAATTTATGCAATAGCTCTTCACATTAGAGACAGGGTAGCAGTATTGTAGAGTTGCTTAGTTAGGGGAAATTGCCACTGAAACCATGAAAAAAGAAAATGACAGACACAGTGAACAAACAATCATCTTAGAAAATATAGTGTGAAAGCCAAACATCTTCCATGGCAGCATTTTTAAAACCCTCATCTCTGGTAGCTGGAGGATCTGCTCCTGGGAAAGCTTTCATCATGAGGAAAAGTAGGTCTAAGGAGTTGGAGTCACAGCTGGGTCATGTCTTCTCTTGGGAAATAAGAGTCCTGATAAGAATGAATTGAGACCTTAATACCTGAGCTTGGAATATGGGTGATGTGCTTGACAGCACTGAATCTCAGATAATCTAGGGATGGCATGAGTAGTCCTTACTGCTAGCAGAGAGAAGCCTTCCCTTATCTGTAGATTAGACAAAGCTTGTCCCCAACCAGATGCCCTACTAGATTGTATTATCTGTTTTGAAGACTTGCATCTCCTCATGGCAGATTAAGTCTGAGTAAGGCCTGGGTATTGAGTAGTGGTTTTGTTAGTGTAGGAAAGATCACAGCTACCCAAAAAGTGATAGGCTCTGGCCTGTGTTCTACTGTACTCTCTGGTAAATTCTGCTAGCATTTTATTATATATATGTCATTTATACACAGAAGGACTGAGACATATTTTCTCAACTTCATGTTCAATCACTTCATGTCAGTGACTTTAAATTATCCATGGTGGCAGGCCCTCCCTGGTGGCACAAAAGAGAAAGACGCAGCACTGCAAGCTAGCCACAGCCACTTCAATGTGAGTTCAAGCCCCTGCCCAGGAGGTGATCCACATGGTGCGGCAGACCTCTCCTGACCCACCCGCTGCTCCCCTCAGCAGTGTACCTCCTTGATTTTCCTGTTCTGCTCCCCACTCTGACTCTTGTGAATCCTCTCACTACCCCCTGTACCTCTGGCTTGCACCCCAGTCATGTATGCATAAATAAATAAATCTTTTTTTAAAAAAAAAGTAAAGAAAAAATGTATCCACAGTGGCAATGTATAAAAACATAAAAATATAAAAATGAGCAGTGCTAGATAATCAGTGTAGGACTTCTTTTCCCCGTCTTTTCCTTTTTTTATGGAATTGATTTAACCACACTCCATTGACACTGGGAATAACCAAGTGTGGCCATGTGCCCGTTGAATTTTGAGGCTGACTTATATCAGGCATGTGATTCTGTGCTCCACCCAACAGAGGGCCAGAACATTGTTTTGGTTTCCTGTTATCAGTGCCAACTCAGATCTTAACATTCCCTGAAAGAACTAATGACCCTAAAATAATAGTCCCTAAAAGACCTAAGGATTCCAAAAGTTTCCTTATTATAGAGTTACTGGTATAAATGCCTACAGAAACCTTTGGGCAAGGATTAGGGGAAGAACTATAAATACATATATGGCCCTCTCTGGTGGTGCTGCGGGTTAAAGCACAGCACTGAGAAGATAAAGCCACTTTCTCATGAGTTTGATCCCCGCCTGATCTGGAGGTGATCCATATGGCTTGGCAGACCTCTCCTGACCCGCCCGCTGCTCCCCTTAGCAGCGTACTTCGTAGATCTGACTATTCTGCTCCCCACTCTGTCTCTGATGAAGCCTTTTCCCTGCACGTCTGGCCTGCACCTCAGTTCTGTATGATTAAATAAATGAATCTTTAAAAAAAATACATATATATAAGTGTATGTTGCAAAGTGACCTGCACTTCCCTTCAATCAGTGAGTGCTGAATTATCTGAGAACTTGCATATCTGCAAACTGGGTGAGAAACTGTAATGTATTATGGCAGCTGACAATCTTCTGCTTATTTTCTCGATCTTTTGGTTTTATTTGTCAAACATCACATACATCAGCTGCTTTCGATAACACCCCCGGACACACCATGGTCTCTCCATCATCTTCAAAGGTCCTTGCAGGTCAAGACCCATTGGTTGGCTTTCTGTCTAGCTTTCCATTATGACAGTTACCTCCACTTTGCTCCCTAGGGTCATGCACCTCCACTTGACCTATAGTATTCCCTAGTATTATTTGCCTACTCACTATGAAGCACAATTCTGATTCTCCATCTCCTATAGTCAACCATGGCCTGCAGAAGACACCATTAAGACGCTTCTCATAGATCCTGGTGCCCTTCTTGAATTAATGGACTCCTTATTACTTTAGCAAACTAAGTGTCCTCTGTACCGTCACCAGGATATGAATCCTTAGTCATGAGGGAGTATCCTCATATCCGTAAGCTCTGCCTTATTTTCTGTCCCACGACCCTGACTCAATAGTGTCAAGATCTATCCCCACACATGCATCCCAATATACCAGTGTGTAAAAAGGATCAATATATTTGTGAACTGGCCAGACTCAGATGGAAATTCATTAGAAATGGTTATCATTATTGGTTATCATCGTGTTAACCATTAAGCAGTATCCATAAGATATCCATTGGATTATGGATCATTTCTATAATAACATACTGAGCAGACAATGCCTTATTTTGTATAACTCAATATCCATAGATGTTAAATAATCAGGGTGTTTTATTTTTTCATGGTCTGTTGGGGGGATATAATTTATTTTCTTTCACTTGCAGTTTCACCTTCCTTATTTTCCTCACTTCATGCTTTCTCACCTACTTAGTGTGACTGATTCTTCCCTCACATTGCCCCTCCATGTTACCTTCCTACTTGAAGACCTCTGCTACTGTTAAACTGCCAGAGACAACAATGCTTCAACTGACAGGAAATAGTCCGGACATTCTCAGGATTTCCTATTATGTGATGTGCAGCGTTTTCCAGAAACACAATTGCATCTAAAGATAGAAACTGCCTGGATTTACCTTCATCTCAACATAATGACTCCATGATTGCTCGGACTGACCTTGAATGAAGGCCAAACACTTTGAAAACACAGACTTTCTGTCAGTGGAGGTGAAGGAAACCACTTCCAGGGACTTCCAAGTGAGGGTAAGCAGCTGTTTACGTATTCCCCATTCTTTTGTTATTTTTTTTTATTTGGCAAAAAGGTCAAAAAAGAAAAAAGGAAAAAAAGAAAAAGGGGGGCCATAAATCAAAAGGAGGGAATGGAGGGGAGAAGGCTGAAGAAGAGCAGGAGGCAGAAGGGAGTGTGATGGGGTGGAGGTGATGACTCAAGAGAAAAGCAAAAGTAGCAGGTTGATTGTTGCAGGAGGGGGTTGAACTAGAGAAGGAAGAGAGAAAACAAGAGATTTCACAATGATTCTCAGCAGTCTCCATGCAGCTGAAATTGTGAGAACTTCACATCTGGCTCATTGTTGGCTGAAATTGGAGGGTGAAAGGTAGTGCCAGGTGTGGTGTTGTTTATTTCCATCTCTACATCCCTGAGTGGCATAACTGCCTCTGGGAAGAGAACACCTCCCTTTTTATCCTCGTTCCTTCTTCTGTGTGTGTTGGAGATGGGGATGCATGTAGCAGCAGGAACTGTAGTGGATGATGTGGGGGGGGGGAGGAAAACAGCATTTTCAAAACTAGAAAGAATTTAGGCATCTATCTAAACAACCTAAAATCAGAGAAAATGAACTGAAATTAAATTTTATGGATCTAATACAATCTAAATGCTATTAGATGATATTAGGCTACTGTTCAAGGATAAATAACCTCACTAGTCTAGAAATAAAAGATCTGGACTGGATGTTAGAAGAGATGATATTGAGTGTTTTCAATGATGATGTTGGGAGGCCACTTTTAATGATCTAAAAATTCATAGGAAAATAGGTAACTGGTAAAAAAGCAGGGAACAAGTGAACTTGAAGTTACCTGGGGGGGATGAGGGAGGAGGTGGCTGGGAATCCTCCTGAGTAGGGCAGCTCCTATGATCCACAGATTAGTGTTCTAATTCATGTTATATCCACTAGCCATCTGGGGGCGTGGAAGTAGCTGTTTCACCTCTCAAAACTTCAGACTTCAATCTGTAAAACCAGGAATATGACATTTATCCACAAGGTATTTGTGAGGAATATGATTTGTGAATGTTGTGTTCTACTTTTCATACATTCTGTTCAAGGAATTTATAGGTAAAGTAAAAATTCAGGAGGTGGTTAGAAAATTGCTTTGACCTGAATTCAGATGTTTGACCATAGAAAAAGAAGATGCCAATGGGTCAAAAGAAGAGAGAATTCTGATCAGATCTGATACATGAGGGAAAGTGCAGAGACCTTAAGAATCTAAGCCAGGTCAGAAGAAGAAAAGATGGTAGTAGGGGAGAAAGAGTCAGGGTCTTGTACACCATGTCTCAGGGCATCCAGAGACTTGAGACATTTCTCTGTCTAGTAGAATTCCAGCTACTATGTGAAACTAACTCAAACCAGAATATTACAGTTTTGCAACCCTTTAAAGGAACAATGGAACTAGTCACTGGTCATTTTGCCAGTTATCAATGTTTTGCCTTTCTACCTCCTATTTACCCTTCAGAACCAGCTCCAGGCTAATGAGCTGAACTCTTGAAGTATTTCTTTACAATGAAAGTGAAATTAAACTTTATGAGTAGAGGTGGTTGGAAAGATATTTTAGGATGAAGACATCTTCCTAGTGTCTTGAGTTTTATTTTTCTCAGCACATGCTTTGCCCCAGCCACATAAAGCTAGAAGGCACAGTCTCTCAGCACCGCGGAACTCCAGCATGGGCCCAGTGCAGCCTTGAATAGTTCACTCCAGGCCTCAGCCCATAGTAGACACCCAACTCCTCCTCTTCACTATCCTCCAGGTCCATTGTTGGGGGGCCCACTGCCCTCCCTGTGTTTACGCTGCACATATGTGTCCGCCCAGAGTGGTGCCATCAGCCTCAGCTCTTCTGTACTCATGGGTCTTTTTTGCTTGCCTGGTGCCTGGGGGATGGTTAACCAGCCCAGTACACTTACTACTGATCTTATATGTAGCAACCACACCTTTTCTAACTCAGTCATTACCCCAGTGGGGGTGGGAGGGAGTTACTCTTCCAAGCCTGTTTTTCCCTGAGTATGCTCCCTTAGATACAGGACATCCTTTAGAGTTCTCTTTAGTTTCTCTCCTATCATAATGTGAATTGCTATATGCTTTCGGTTTCTCAAGTGGACTAACTGCATAGAGGAATAGCCAGAATTACATGTCCTTATTGGAAACATACAACATACATATGAAGTATTCTTGGCAAAATATCCATCCTGAATCTGATTCAGACTTTGCTCAAATGCAAATATTCAGAAGCACACAGTACAGTACACAGGAATGTGTTAAATGACACCATCATATGCAATCAACAAAATCCAGAAAACTTCATAGGAAAAAAGAATTATTCAACAAATGAGACAAAAAAAAACTATGAACTTAAAGAAATTTGAAAAGCATGTTAACCAATTAAAATGCATAGAACTTCCTTAAATCCAAATTGAGACAAGTTGGTAAAAAAAGATTTATGAGATAATGGAGGATATTTAAATATTTACTGGATATTTGAATACTTTGAGGGAATTATTTTTAAAAATGTAAGGACTAAAGGGTAAATTTGAATATTAGATATTTGATGATATTAAAGGACTTTTTTTTAAAGACTTATTTTTTATGCATATAGAAAGGGGGTACAACCAGAGGTGCAGAAGCGGGGAGAAACAGTGGGGAGCAGAACAGGCAGATCGACCAAGTGTACTGCTGAGGGGAGCAGCTGGTGAGACAGGAGAGGTCCGCTAGGCCTTGTGGATCACCTCTGGGGCAGGGATCAAACTGACATTGAAGCGGCCATAGCTTGGGCTAGCTTCACAGTGTGGCCCTTCAATCTGCTGTGCCACCAGAAAGGGCCATTTTTAAATGTGAATATAATGTGGATTTTTTTTTTAAGATTTATTTATTCATACAGAACTGGGGTACAGGCCAGAGGCTCAGGGGCGGCGAGAGGCTTCACCAGAGACAGAGTGGGGA
>NW_004567104.1:574422-599859 GCF_000260355.1 Condylura cristata
AGTGTACTTCATAGATCTGCCTGTTCTGCTCCCCACTCTGTCTCTGGTGAAGCCTCTCGCCGCCCCTGAGTCTCTGGCCTGTCCCCCAGTTCTGTATGTACAAATAAATAAAATCTTAAAAAAAATGCACTCAAATTTGCTAGCAATTGTCTTATGCAAATATAAACAAAAATGAAACATCAATGAGAAATGGAGAAAGTGTCCAACAACCATATTGATGGATAATACGTTAGACTTTACAAAATGTAGTATGTGCAGCTCAAAAATATGTTCACAGATGTTTCTTGTCATTGGAATTTGGTCAAAATGTATCTTTGATACTAGTTTGTTCAACTACTGATTTTTAAGGAAGGAGCTGAAGTCCACACAAGCTAAGCTAAGTCCATATCCCCAGACTATTTGACATTCGTAAAGGGCCTCCTAGGCTGAACTGGCAGTGGTACACACTTAGGGTCCTGATTAGGAAGAGGAAAATCATGCAGTAGGGATATGGCTGCTAAGAACAAGCCAGAATTGAATTTGCTAAGGATATTCTGTAGAACTGGCTCCTAATGTGTTCTCAATAGCATGCCACCTATAGAAGATGATTATAAAGACAATAGTAGTTCTATTATTTTTTTTTAACTGAGGAAACAGCTTGAATGGCTGCAGAAATGTCAAGCTTACCCAAATAGAGGTACTATTGGAACACCAAGTAATCATGATGCATCTGTCCTTTTGGATTTCTTTTTAATAATGGAGGAAACCTCACCTTTGATCCCCTGACCTGTATTACTTTGGTAACTACTTCACTTTTTTAATTTAATTTTTTTTCTTTTTCTTTTGTGTGTGTGTGCAGGCTAAAATTTCAATGTAACATGCTGACTTTCTCAGGTAGTTTTCTTTTGACCTGTCAATTAGCAAAATGCTATCTTCATTTCTATATCTAAATTCATTTCAAGAATGTACCAGAAAAACATGTCCAAGAAACCTCTGAATATTTTGGAATCATAAGAAAGTAACTGGGGAATTATGTGTTCAGGACGTGCAAGCAGATTAAAATTCCTACAGAGTTGCTGACAGCTATATATGAGTGACTGACATTCAATGATAAATCACCACTGCGATCAGGAGAATGAATCATCTCAGGCTTTGTTCTTTGCAGGACAGCACATTTTTCTCTGGCTCTCTCTGTTCTATATCAGGGTATTGTTTCCACTGGGGTCACCAGGCTGAAGGGCCCACTAAATTTGGCCTCATTTCTGTTGGCAAACTGCCGTGACCAGGGTGATGGAGGGTTGTTTACACATGTCAGATCCCAGGAAGGTTTTCTCTCTTCAGCCTGATAAAGCCCAGAGTCAGGGAGACAGTGGTGCAAAGATCACTTGACAGAGAGTCAGAAAGCCTGGGGTGGTCTTGGCTCTACATGAAATTCATCCAAGTTTTCCCAAATATACAGAATAACCATGTTAACATGTAATTGCTTCAGCACTGGTGTATTGTAATGAAAGTAGCTGCTAACTTGAATAACTGTTTTTCCAGAGTATGTTCTCTCAAGCACAGTGAGAAAGAAGTGTGAGGATATAGCCATGATTGGCTACTAAGGATAATCAGATACTAAGGAAAGGAAATGATCAATGTTAACAATACTACTCTATCCAGAATGATCAAATAGTTCATCCCAGGAGCCATATATTTGCATTAGCTTCCTAAGTATTGTGTTGGAAAGCATCTTAACTAAAGTTGAGCTCAGGGAACTGAATTCTTTGACCAGTTAATGATGACTATCATGGATGATGAGGATGTGATAGAACTGGGTGAGGGCCACTTCTGCATCCAAATACTATATTTATGTTTTGATAGCAATAATGTCAGGGCAGAAATACACAATGTGAAACCTCTTTTTAAAGAAAATTTTAGAGGAAGTTGCCAGAGCACCCAGAGGCTGCATGACCTTCTGTGAGACCCCACCAGCTGCTTGCCCAGATAGGTGAGACCCCTGACAAATGAGGAAGGAGAATCATGCTCAGAGGAAACTACCCAGAACATCTGGGTCCCAAAGCAAATAAAGTAGTAAAGGAAAATCAAACAAATGTGGCATGAATCCTCAGGGAATAATACAACACAGAGAGAAAAAAATCTCTGGAACCCAACTACAAAGTCATGGATGACATATTTTTTCTATCAAATACAGAGTTTAAAAATTGCAATTATACAGAAATTCAAAGAAATGGAAGAAAACTCAGAAAAATGAATGAATATCTTTAGTAATAAAATCAGTGTACACAAAACAGAAAATGAACATTTAACTAATAAAAAATGGAGTTTTAGAATTTAAAGAGAGAAATACAAGAGTTGAAAAATTCTGATGAAATTTATGAAAATAGCATAACTTGGGAGTTTGAGTCAGTATATGTGAAGATGCAAATGTACAAAAAAGCTGGGTAGTGAAGAGAACAAAAAGAAACTAAAAGAAAATGAAGAAATACTCCAAGAAATATTTGGCTCCATGAGAAGAGGAAACATAAGAATAATGTAAATGCCATATAGGAAGAGAGGAAGAAAGGAACAAAAAATGTCTTTAAAAAAATACTGGAGGAAAACTTCCTGAACTTAAAGAAGGTAATGAATGTGGAAATCCAGGAAGCTAAAAGAGCCTTGGTAATACAAAATAAAATGAGACATATACCAATACGTATAGTAATGAAACTTTCAAATGTCCAGGACAAAGAAAGAGTATTGAAGATGGAAAGAGGGAAGAAGCAGATAATTTATAAAGAAACACTAATCAGGGTAACCTCAGACTTCTGTCAAGAAACACTGTGGACAAAGAGACAATGGAACATGCTCCAAATACTTAGATTTAAAAAACGCCAGTCAAAACTCAACCCTGTAAGATATAAAAAAAGAAATTAAGCCTATTATACACAGAGAAACTCAAGGAGTGTACAAACACTAAACCACCTCTCTATGAATTGTTGAAAGAAGCTTACACATCAAAACTGAAGAAAGAAACATACACTAACAACCGAATAAGGAAACAGATGGGTCCACAAAAATTAAGAATAAAATAGAAATAACCAGCTATCACATATAATTACTCATCAATTAAAATACATAGAATATCTCCTTGGTTCAGAAAACAGAATCCAGCCTTCTGCTATCTCCAGGAAACAAACCTAAGAGTCTAAGATAAATATAGACTCAAAGAAAATTGTCAAAAAGCAATCCCACAAGCAAGTGGGACTCAAAAGAAGGCAAGGACAACCAAATTTTTGTCAAGCCAAAATACATTTCCAGTTAAGAAGGTTAACAAGGAACAGGGAAGCTCTACTTTCTAATAATGCTTTGTTCCCCCTCCACCATGCCTTTTCCCTCTCCACCAAATCATTTATGCCCATACCTTATCTGCCGCTTAATCAGAAGTAGAGTCTCTTACAGTGTTATCAAGCAATCACCAGCTGCTGCAACATGAGTTCAATCCCTGCCCAGGGTGCTAACACACATGGTGCAGCAGACCCCTCCTGTCTTGCCCACTGCCCCCTTCAGAAGTGTATTTCAGTAGATCCATTTGTTATGCTCCCTATTTTGTCTCTGGTGAATCCTCCCATGCTCCACACCTCTGATCTATCCCTCAGTTCTTGTATGCATAAATAAATTCTTTAAAAACACAATTATCATCTCATGACAAAATAAGTGTATGCATCCTATTACAAAATAAGAAATACCAGTAAAATAAAATAGGGAAGAACGATGTGTAATGTTTAAGGAAACAATACATCAGGAATACCTAAAACTCATCAACATATATGCACCAAATAGAGGAGTATCAAAATACATTAGGCAACTACTACATTAGGCAACTACTAGCCACTCTGAAAACTACAGAACTGAGTCATACAGATGGTCAGGGTTGGGCAAAGATAAGAATAAAGAGGATAGGAAGCACAGTGGATTATGGTGGTGAACTATGGGTGATTTGGTGGTTTTTGCATTACAGTCACAATACCTGATGGGGGGGGGTGTCCAATATTGCCTCAACTAAACGTATTTTTTTTTTTAGCAAAAGAAAGAAAATTTCAAAGCTGACTCATTTGGCAGATCAGGAAGCCTAGACCGGTCTGTTCTTTGCTCTGTCATGTAATCTTGTAAGAAATCAGTAATAAGTTATATGATAAGATTCTGTATTGATCTGAGGCGTGATACAAAGGGTCTTTTAAAGTGGGAGTGGCATATGGATTAAACCCTATTGGTCCTGCTGCCAGAGAAAGTATTTCTTATGGGCAGTTTGACCATTTGAATTGTTTCAATTAGTACTATATTTGTACAAATGCTTTAAAAAGAAGTCCAACTATATATATTTCCATTGTTATAAATTAAAAAGGGCAGAAAAAAGGGACCAAATAAAAATTAACCATGTTCCTATCATTCCAAGTTAACATTTGATACCTTGTATTTTCTTGATACAAAGAGAATTTTTATTGAATGTCTTCTTTAACAGATTATTTATATATTATTAATGTATGTTAGTGTTCATGAAAGTAAGCCACAATCCAGGAGAATGGGAGACATTAAAAATTCATTAAATGAAACTATTTAACAAAATTAATCACAGATAATAAGTCTAAGTTATGGTTACTTTTGTTACTATTATTAACATCAGGGCCAGTGAGGAGGACAATTTTATACCATCTTCACTTCTATGTATTTTATAAAATCGAGGCAAATCAGGGCCATTTCTGAAATCACATGTAAAAGGATAAAGACCAGAAGGTGTTACGTAAAGGTAAAAAAATCAATTTTTAAATTTTATTTAGTGCTCCTAAGTTACCTTATTAAATAAAACAAAATGAAGATCACTTGCAAATGGAGAGAGAAGTCCTAGGATTCTGTTTCAAGTTAGGGTGGAGCTGCATAGTATACTACAAGGGTAAAACCAATTGACTCTAGAGCCAGATTGGCTGAATCTCTGGTGCCTGCAATTTATAAGGGTGATAGTGCTACTTACTTCATAAGATTATAGAGTTTTAATTGAATTAACTCATCTGATTACTAATTTTATATGTCAACCTCACTAGGTTTGAGGTACCATATATTTGTTTGTTTTTTTAAGTCTCCTGCACACCCTCCTTCATCTCCCCTGGTCCCTTTCACTCTCCCATCCTTATAATCTCAGAGCCCTCAGAATGTTTATTAATGTCCGCTGGCTTTTGACAGTGTTCTACTAGTTTTAAATAATTTACTAGTTTAATGAGTTCAAAAATCTGCTATGTAAATGTCCTACATTTATTTTTTATAATTGTTTCTTACTTAGCTACACATAATTCAAATTCCCTTCATTTTGTGAAAATGGCTTCATGTCATATCTTATGCCAATATAATACTACATTGTTTGAATACACCAAATCTTCTTGATCCATTTGTCTATTGATGGACATTTAGGTCTGCTTCTATTTCCTAGTTATTATAAATAATGCTACAATATGAACTTTGTAAAACAAGTGAATTTTTGTTTGATAGCTTCATATTGTTTGGATATATACCCTACATTAGTACTGCAGTCTCATATGTTATTTCCACTTTTAGTTCCTTTAGTAAATTCTGGGTTGCTTATGGCTACCTACACTAGTCTATATTCTCACAAATAATGTGATAAGTTTCCTTTTTCTCCACATTCTCCCCAAACTTGTGTGAAGTCTTTTTAATATGTGGTATTTTCATGGATGCGAGATAGAGCTTACTCTGGTTTTAAAATGAATCTCTCTTATTATAAGCAACAATTAACATTTTGATGAAGTATCTATTTAGATCTGCTGTGCATTTATTAACTGGGTTATCTGTGCTTTTATTGTTAAATTGTATCCGTTTTTATATGTTTTGGGTAGTAGTCCTTTATCAGTTTAATATTGTGTAAATATTTTTTTCCATTCAGTAGCGTATCTAATTAATTGCCCTCTATCGAACTACAGGTAATCCCAATTGTTTATTTTTAAGTCTCTTGGATAGGTAGTGCTACACAATGTATATTTATCCTTGAGATCATATAACATATTCCCAGTTATTGTCCTATGAAACTTATTATTGCAGGTCTTATATATAAATTTTTAATTCATATGGCTCTTGTCCCAAACATGCCTGCCTGTGTCTATGCAAGCATTTCTTTTAACAAACTGTCCTTTCAGATGCAGCTCTCTGCCCATATGTGTCTATGCAGGCACCATCTTGTTTCTCTTTTTCCTAATAAACCTGTTGCTTTTAATATAAAACAAAATATTTAATCCAGCTGAAATTTATTTTTTTGTGCATGATATTTGTTTGTAATCCAATTTTATTCTTTCATTTGTGTTTTTCTAATTTCCCCAACATCAGTTTTTAAAGATTTTTTTCCCCCATCATGTGGTCATAACTGACTTAATTATAGATTGGATGCTTGTATATATGTTGATTTATTCTGGGCTTTCAATTCTGTTACATTGCAAGTATCTATTTTTGTGCCAATGCCATACTCTTTTTAGTATTGTCACTTCACAGTTTGAAGTCAGGTAGTATGATATCTCTATGTCTTTCCTTTTTTTCTCAGAGCTGCTTTTGCAATTTGAGGTCTTTAGGATTATATGTAAATTTAAATATTTTTGTGCAATTTCTTTGAAAAAATTGTATTTTGATGGGGACTGTTGGACATGCATATGTCATTTTAGGCAGAATAGTCATTTTATTATGTTGTTTCTCCTGATTCATGAGTATAAGATACCTTATGTTGCTGTCTAGATCTTTTAGTAACATTTTGTAGTGTTCACTATATAAGTTCCAAGATATTTAATTATTTTTGAAACAAAAATTGGCTTACTTTCTTAATTTCTTTCATTTCTTGTTTGTTTTTTGCATATTGAAAAGCTATGTTGAAGGCAACTATAAACCACAGACACTGCATGGGGAGAGGTTAGGGAGTAGGATCACCTGAAAGGAGATACATTATACATTTTGTATAATATATTTTTGCATACATTTTACATTTTATATAATGTATTTTTGCTTACACTATACAAAAACAAAGAGTGATGTAAAACATATATAAAATAAAATAAACTGAGGGGGGAAAAGGCTGTGCTGATTTTACAACTTGACAGTTCATCATATTCATTTCTTTTTCTATCAACTTTAATATTGATTATTTCACTTTCTTTTCTACCTCGATTTCCTTTCTTTCCTGTGTTTGTCTGAGAGCTCTGGACACAACTTCTAGTACTCAAACTAGTACTCTAGTACTCAATCTTTTTTAAAGATTTGTTTATGCATACAGAACTGTAGTACAGGCCAGAGGTGCAGGCGCAGTGAGAGGATTCAGCAAAGACAGAGTGGGGACCAGAATAGGCAGATCTACAAAGTACACTACTGAGGAGAGCAGTGGGCAAATCAGGAGAGATCTGCAGCACCATGTGGGACACCTCCAGGGCGGGGATCGAACTCACACTAAAGTAGCTGCAGCTAACTGGCAGTGCTGCATCCTTACCCACCGGGCCACCAGGGAGGGCCTGAATGAGGATTTCAATTTTCTGTGCCTTCAGATTTGAAATTGGACAAGTATATCATGGTACTGTTTGGTTTCCAGTTTGATGGCTACAGATCTTAGAATATCTATTTATATGTTTATATTCATTTTTTTCCTGTTTCTATGGAGGATTCTGACCAATACATGTTATATTCTTAGAACATGAAACATATATAATTCTAAGACATACTAAATTCTCAATAAATCTTGTATTATGATAGATTATACTGAATCAAACATGATTAAACTAATTACTATAGCATGGAGGACTCCTTCAGAAGATTTTTGATGATGAGCACATGAAACAGAAACTGTTATTACTGAGAAGAGTGTCCTCACTGGCAAAGCATAAAATACACCATCTAATCCCAGAAATGTCTCAAGTTGAGAAGCTGTGTAAACCGTGGATCTGAATCCCTTCCTCACTATTCTACATAGCATATCTCTCCCAGAACACTCTAGTAGAAGAATTTCTACTAGATAGAATGCTCCCACATTTCTCCCAATAGATAAATGGGTCAAAAAGTATTTATTTCCACAATAGAATATTACTCAGTGGTTAGAAAATACAATATTGTGCTCACATGGATGGAACTGGAAGAGATTATGCTATCTGAAATAAGTCAAAAGGAAAAACAAATATTGATGGTATCACTTATATGTGGAATATAAAGAAACCAAATAAAGGTTCAAAACTACCAAACTAAACATAAATCTGAGGCATACAGCAAAGTGGGAGGGAGGAGAGTCAAAACACAGGAGGGACGAACATAAAGGAATATGGTGATGGTTCATGGGTGATATGGTTGGTGGTGGGAGAACTATGAGAACTATAATGATATAAGGGGAAAAAATAAATAAAATTAATCTATTAGCAAATACTAGAAATTGCTTCTAATTCATTGGGAATGAACTCATCATTTATCTGACAGGTATTTATAGACACTGAGTGCAGTCCTGGGGATAAAATGGTGCCAAAGTGGGGGACAATTCATTGTGGTTCTTAACCATTTACACAATTGTAAAACATAATCATACAATCATACTCATGGTGCAACAAAAATGGAGTTTATTAACAAACAGAAGACTCGGGCAAAGAAATGTTTCCAGGAAGACTGGCTGTCTTACCCCACATAGCATCTTTAATGTCTAGCAAAACAAAGAATATCCATTCTAGATGTCACTATCCCTTCAAAAAGAACCTGGGGCCTCCCTAGGGGAAGAGTGGTTAAATCTCAGCACCATCACCACTGTATCCTGAGTTCAGTTCCTGGCCAGAGAGCTGACCTACAGTGCACACAGACCTCCCCCATTTTGCCTGCTGCTACCCTTAGCAGTGTATGTCAGTAAATCTACCTATTCTGCTCCCCACTGTCTCTGGTGAGTTCTGTCATCCACACCTCTGGTTTACACCCAGTTTTTCTACACAAAAAAGAAATCTTTTAAAAAAACCTGGAACTAGTGACACACCAACAAGCAGTGGACCAGGACCCAGCTCATGGAGGAGGCTGCTGAGATGATACGGCAACTGCACACAAAAACAGTCAGAGGACAGACTGGACAATACTGGATGCCTGACCAGACATTGCCAGATAAACATTGCTGATGATCAGAAGTGGTGGACAGCTCTCAATGGAGGCTGGGAACAGAGTGCTAGTCACTGGTCTTCAGTACTCATCTGCAGTGGGCCAGCAGCACTGGTCACCTGGAGGTGGTCAGTGACACTAGGTTTACAGATTTTTATGGGCTAATAGCATAAACAAATAGCAATCTCTTTTTAAGAGACACCAGGCTCAGGCTGACAGTGCTCCTTCCAGGCAACGCAGGCTGACAGTGCTCCTTCCAGGCAACGCAGAGACAGGATAAGAAACATGTAGCAGGTTGTCTGCAAAGGTCTACAGAAGCCTGAAGATCTGATGGAAGTCTAGCTGGAAGTCTGCAAAAGTCTTGGAGTCTGTGAATATATTGGAGTTTATGAAAATGTACAAATTCTGCAGAGGTTGTCTTTTGAAAGCACTTCTAAAGTCATCTACTGAATCCATGAACTGACTACTGCTTTGCTTATATATATATATATATACACTCTTCAGGCTGGTAGAACTATTTTTAACCCCTCTTTGATTGGTGCCATTTATGTGCCAATCAGCTTGCTCCCTTTTTGATTTGTTAATGAACTCAAGGACTTGAATGTAACTGGATAGCTCAAACCTGACTGGCCCATTCACAATCCTGGTGCCAGATTCAAAAGGGAAAGCTACAGTGCTTGCCCAGACCCGCCTGCACCAGGATCAGGGCAGTCTCCTGTGCTGGTGGGTTCCAGAGAGCCACAACTGGAGGCCTTAATAGGGCCAGAAGCACACTACTCAGTGCCCCTCCACAGGCCCAGCTGTAATGATGCAGATGCCCTGCAGTGCTGGGATATGGGTTCTCCCCATGGTCCTGATCACCTCTGCTTCTGGCACCCCATGGCAAGCTTTCCCTGGGGTGGAGCTACCATCACTGTCACCACCTTTGCATTGGCTGCAGTTGTCCATTATTGCGATGGCTTGGGAGTGACCCATAGCCAGTATATGCTGGGGGCCAGCTGCTAGAGCATGATGGGGTTGGTCCTGCTGGAAGCAGGCGCCCACTGCCACCTTCAGAGTAATAAACACAACTTCCATGCTCCACTGCTCAAGAGGCTGGGCCTCTTTTATGGGGACACAATTGTGGCTAACTCAACAGGACTTTAAGTGCACCTGTAAGTGTACCTGTCCGCCCTGGCTGATGTTGAGCATGGGTGAGCACACTCCCCAGTAAGGCCAACAAACAAGCCAGCAGAGCACAGTGCTCTCTGTCCTGCAAACAGCTGCAGCCCACTACCTTGTTTTTAGCAAACTGCAAGAAGCCAGCAGGCCCTGTACAAACATGCACCCCACCCCTGCGTCGGAAACACTTCCTGTTTTTCTCCATGTACGAGTCATGTCAGACCCTATGTATACTCATGGGTCGTCCTAATAAACAGACTCCAGACTCCTGTTTCACCTTCTTGCAGCTCTAAGTCTCCTATGTTCAGTAAGTCTCCTATGTTCGGGCAAACGTAGTGGTCCCTCGGTGAGATAGTAACAACACACAATGGTGATAGAAAATATCATGTCCCTGTCTTGAGCGCATACAGTTTTTGAGAGAGCCAGACACCCACATGTACATACACCTACTCAAGCATAAACTAATCAAGGATAACAATGACAAAAAGGGACCTCGTGTCGTGGAAGGAATCACTGGGGAAACCTTCTTCAGAAGGCAAGCCTGAAATCACCTTCATTTCATAACCTTCTCATTCCAGTGTGCTGCTTTTAGTCTAGATGGTGTATCACAAATTTATGTCTTTGTTTTACAGATACTTACATGCTTTAAACTCCTTCCTCTGTGAACCCTCATTCTCTGCAATCCCCAACATCAATGGAGCGTACTCATTGTGTCTTTGCCTATATTACTCCTGGGATGCCCCCCTTCTCACTGATGCTCAGCTATACATTTATGTGTGATCTAATCCACAGTGCAATGGGAGAGGTGAGAAGGGAGTCATAGGCATAGGTTGAAATCATCAAGGAATGACAAGGGGTTTAAGCTGTACTTTGAAAGATGTACTGGACATATTAGCTGAATGAGATGCATGACATAGGCTCTGGAGTTGGAAATTCCTGGAGAGAGGCAATGGATGCCACTAGTATTCACAAACACATTTTGAATGGGTAGACGGGTAGAATGTGAAACAAGTATTGAGCTAGGCAAGTTGAGTCATTATGGAAAAACACAAAATGCCTGTCTTCAACTTATCCTCTGTTAGCTGGTGGTTCAGAAACAAAAACATAATTTCTCTTTAATAATTTATCATGACCAGTCACAATACCAGGCATGGTAGAGTTTCCAAAATTCAATAGCAGACTGACAACCTGAAATTCCTTTGAACTCAGTTGAGACCTGGCACCAAATCTTTCCATTGCTGACTCATTCTTTGTATACTGAGGCCACATTTTCCATTTGCCTTAAAACAGCTTAACATTTTTGTGACATTACTGAAGCCACTTTAATTTATCACTTTGTTTTAAAGAATCCAGCCATCCCAAAATAGTGCAAAGTTACTCATTCTATTTCAAGGGTAGATGGTACTGAAACCTTTCAATGAAATGTGATCTTTCCTTTATTGGGCCAATGCAAATACACTCCTGATTTTCTGTGAGTTCTAATAATCAGAAGTAGGAGATACTCAGATTTTGTTTTTTAATTTTAAGACTGATTGACTAATTTTACCACCAAAGCCACTGAAGAGTATCTGAGTAACCAGATAGAAGCTGGATTCTAAAATGCCTCCCTTGTCCAGACCAAACAGCCTGAAATGTTTTACAGAGATTTGATTTACCAATCTTTCTTTTTCTCAGATTTCCACAATGTCTTTTCATGTATTAACTCCTCAGATGTTTAATTTTACAGCAGATTTCATGTCTTGAGTATATAAAGAACTTAGTTTAGGATTTCACTGGAGCCTGAAAGCTAATATAAAGGGAGAATTTCTTGAGAAATAGAAATCAGGGCTGGCTTTTCTAGAAGTCCATTGGGATTATTTGTGATTGCTTTTATTTTATAATGATTATTGTTCCTCCTCCCCTCACCTCTGTCCCTGCCTTCACCCTTTCTCATGTACATAAGAGGGTTTCTTCCTTTTGGTGGTCTGTCTTGAAAAATCACCATAATGGAATATATATGAGAATTAGGCATAGAAATGTCAGGTCTTATTAAATCTCAGTAGTCAAGCTCTTGTGTTTTCCATTATCACTCCAGTATTTGAGACTTTCCAGAGAGGAAGAATTCTTCATGTCCCATAGGAAATGCAGCCCCTCCCCCAGGTTTAGAAGAACCTTGCCTGGGGCCAGTCATTATTGGAAGATGGTAATGTTTTCCACTTTTGTTGACTTTTAGAAAATTCTATTTCAGAGCAGACCTTTGGGAAATTCATGTAATCAGATTCTGTCAAGGAAAGGAAAGTCTGTTAGTGGTATTATTAAATGCCCTATATAAACCACAGAATCTGGGCACTCATAATCCTTCTCCCAAAGGAATTCAGAAAGTCTTGGACACATTACTTTCTTTTATTGATCCTCACAAGGGACACAAAGAGAAAGAAGGGCTGAATTTATTTTAGCAATCCTCCCAGCATGCTCAGAATCTCCTTGTTTTCCAGTCTGAGCAACTCCAATGAAATACTAATGGGGAGACTTGATGATATTTAGAAGGAACTTAAAAAAAAAAAAACCTACTAAATTAGATCTACCACATTTTATCTGGAGAGGTGTGAATCTGTACTTTGGGTCACATACAGTATTAAATAATTTTTTTTTAAATGCCACCAGAATGGGGACAATTGTTAAGATTTGGAATTACCCTTACTTTGGAAGATAGATAATGGACCATGAGGGGAGACATTTAACAGGGAGCTCCTTGTTTAATGCCTGTAAACAAGCAAGGAACTTCAGGAACCCAGAAATGAGCTGCCAGTCCAGGACATACCTTGCCTGAAAAGCATGCTCTCCCTCTTTCTACCTTCAGGGTTTTGCTGACAAGTTTCCCTGACATCTTCTACTTCAAAGAACTAATCTGCTCATCAACATAAGCCTCATTCATTGTGGATTGCCCACAGGACTCTGGGTCAGTGGGAGTTTACAGCAGTAGGAGTAGTCAGCCCAGGACATGAACTACTAGGGATGCTTCCATACCATTTTGACTTTGAAGTTTCAATAGGAAAGTCCCGTTTCAGCCCTATCTCTAAGTAAAATGTAAAGCCTTGAACCAAACACCATCTCTTCTCTTTTGACATCTGTAGTCCTTCTGAAATGTTGGAAACCTTAGTGCTCATATGCACACATACAAGCCTACAAATTACTTTGCTCAATCTGCTTTACAGAAAAGATTTAATGAAACAGTTCCCAGTGTGCATGTGTTGCCTGTCCCAGAGGCATCTGGATTTGTTAAGGAAACAAACTTGAGCTTAAAGAGTGAAGCTGATATCTAAGGGAAACTGGCAAGTCAGGCTGAGGAGGCACATCAGCTAAAACATCCCACCCCTGGACACAGATTATAGGAGAAGAGTGTCTGTTCTATCTACTCAAAATTCAGAGTATAGAGAAGTACAGAGACAAGTACAAATGAAATTTGAATTCTCAGAGGTCACCAGCTGAGTAATGGGGACTGACTATTCCTCTTTTGGGGTGTCAGTTTGATTCTCTGTAAAATGAAGAAGATGAAATGTGTCCACATCATTCCTTCCCTGTCTCCTCTCTTATTCCCTCTTGCCTTTCCCTCACTATTGAGGTCATGTATAGGTATCACAGTTGACTAGTCAGCTGTATAAAAACAATGGGAAATTGTAGCCTCCTGCCATTTACTCAAGAATTTGAGTGGAATTAGGGAGCAGCAATCTGTTGGGAGGATAGAACTGGCATGTATTGTGCTTCACACAAGACAATGACAATTTCGTCCATGCCACTCTTTAGCTCCTAACTAGCACATATGTAAACTATCTTATAAACCTTTTAAAAAAATATATTTATTTATGGCCCTCCCTGGTCACACAGCAGTTTAAAGCACAGCGCTAAGAAGCTAAAGCCACTTTAGCATGAGTTTGATTCCTGGCCAGAGGTGACCCACATGGCATGGCAGATCCCATCTGTTTCCCTTCCCACCTCTCCTAACCTGTCTGCTGCTCCCCTCAGCAGCATACTTCGTCAGTCTGCCTGTTTTGCCCCCACTCTGTCTCTGGTGAATCCTCTCACCAGCCCTGCACTTCTGCACTGTAACTCAGTACTGTATGCACATCAATGAAATACACTGCTGAGGGGAGTAGCAGGCGGGTCAGGAGAAGTCTGCCGTACCACGTGGGTCATCTCCTGGGTGGGTTCAAACTTGCACTGAAATAGCTGCAGCTCGCTTGCAGTGGTGCATCCTAACCCGCTGAACCACCAGGTAGGGTCCTACCTTATATTCTAAAACTAGAGTCAAATTGTCCACACCATTTCTGAGGTCTGATCCATTAACCATTGCAAATGAATTCTCCAGTCCCATCAGTTTCCCTTCCCACCTTTCTTGTCTGTCCTGTGTAGCCAAGCAGCTTTGAAAATGTAGCCCTTACAGTCTCTGCTGTGATCCTACTGGAGTACTCCATGGGTAAATGGGATGAGTAAGAGGCATTTGGAAAATTTTTAGCTCCTACCAGAAGCATCAGTATGGGCAATTACGGCCCATTCCTAAACCAGTTGAATGAATGACTGCCTGAGAGATATCTGACAGTATGAAGATTAAAAAAAAATAATGATATTAAAAATAGGTAACTAGGTCCTGTAGAACAAATATTATGCTTTTTCATTCCATGAGCCTACTGTGAAGATCAGAGAGATCCTCATGAGTCCTCCTAATAATTATGTGTTAAATCATAGAAGGCAATGGCCAGTGCAGGCAAGACTGGTGTTATTTTCACCTTTTTGAACTATCCTTAGTGTGTACATATTGTTCTGTGCTCATACACTGTAGTTGACTAATAACCTAGTGTTCTCGGCTTTAACATTAACTTAAAAGTAACTACAGGTGCAATAAGTCAAACACTATTCACCTGGAGTCCTTCAGTTAAGAGACTGGGGGACAGGTAATCATGGTCTCTTGTGCTGAGGATACAATGTGAACACCATGAGTTCCTTCCCTCCCTTCAAGGGCCAGGGGTACAAACAGGTAACTTTGTAATATATGATAGAAAACAGCATGTTGACTATGGTAAACAATATTGTACTGTGTATTTCAAAGTTTCTAACAGAGTAGATCTTAAAGTTCTCAGTCCAAGAAAAAAGTTGTAACTATCCATGGAGATGGACATTAAATATATTTACTATGGTGATGGATTAGCAATATATACAAATACCAAATAATTATATGTGCACCTGAAACTATGAAGCTATATGTCAATTATAGTTCAACTTAAAAGTAATATCAGGTGCAAAAGACACAAAAACACATTCAAAAAGACACCTGCATTTCCACGTTTATTGTTGCTTTATTTACAATAGGAAAAATATGGAATCAACCCAAATGCCCCAAAGTAGATGACTGGATTAAAAAGATGTGGTACATATACACAATGGAATATTACTCAGCAATCAGAAAGATAAATGCATGCCTTTTGCAGCAACATGGATGGAGCTGGAAGGGATCATGCTTAGTGAAATAAGTCAGAAAGAAAAGGAAAAATACCAGATGGTTTCTCTCATAGCAGGAATATAACGGAACAGGTGAGAAAATAATGATAATGATGAACAGCTATATACCAGAGACATTTTGTGGAGGTGGAGTGGGGAATGGGGGAGATGTGCATGGGACTATGGTGATGACACATGGGTGAATTGGTGATGGGAAGCCCACAGGGATTACAACTGAGATGGAAAAGGCACAAAATGTTGTAAAAATAAACTATTATAAAAAATAATGATATTGGGTGCAGAGAAGGCCATGGGAGGATGAAAAAGGGTGAAAACTTGACCTACCAAAGTGGTAGGGTGAGGAGATAAAAGGTTTTTAGGATGAAAACCTATTTAGGAAGAGGGAGGAAGGAAAGGCACTGCACCCAGAGGGGGCACTCTTTTTGTGTACTATAAACAAGAACTTGGGAAATGACAAGGAGATAAACAGTGAGTAAAAAATGACTGCATACCCTTTCCTATTTCCCCAGCCTTTTTTTTTTTTTTTATTCCAGCAGAGTGAGACAGGATACATTGAAAGAAGTTTTTTTTGTTTGTTTTGTTTTTGTTTTTGTTTTTTGTTTTTTGTTTTTTTAGCAGTTTAAAGGAAGTAGAATTTAAAAAGCACAGAGAGGACACTTAAAACAGGGTCAAAGACAGTGCTCCAACAGTAATAAGGGACTGCCAAAGATGGTGGTGGGCCACACTCAGTGGGTTCTCACCCATGTGCAAAATAGCAAAGCCACTAGATCTCAGCGTCTAAAAATGACAGGATTTATTTAACAAACAGGAGCTTCTCAAGCCACACATGACCACTTGCTTCACACCAGATAGCATCCACAGTGTACAGAAGTCCAAAGCAAAGACTACTCATTGAAATTCAGGTAACACTGTAGCAGTCAATGCAGCAGTCTGAAGGACAGGCCAGAGGCTAGACCAGATAGCAACTGACTCAACAGCACCAGGAGGTAATGCTGAAAAGCCAGAGGCTGCGGAAGCTTTTTGTGAGCTGCTGGGCACACACAGACAGCACAGAGCTGTTTGAGACACCAGGAAGTTCCCAGGGGTAGTGCTCCTGCAGGTGGCGTCAGAGGTAGGGCCAGAAGCAGGTGTAAGTCTATGGAGGACTGCTGAATCCCAAAGAGGGCATCTGTGCGATTCTTACCTCTTTTTGAAAGCCATCTGCTGAATCCTTCCTCTTTGAAGGTGAATAACGAATGTTTCTCTCCTTGGAGGCAGCCGCTTACTTTCGTCTCTTTGGAAGCTGGTTGTGCATTCCCTTCTGTTTTCAGAGTCTGGCTGCTCATTATACCATTTATCTTCTTTAGAACCTCGCCCTGTAAGACTGACTGCACTATTTTACATCCTGAGCATCTGATTGGACCATTGAGCACCAATGAGCTCATTTTCCATTTTCAATCTGAATAAATTGTCTTGAGTGACAGCTATAGAACTCAAATCTGATCAGTCCATTTATAAGTTCAAACCTGATTGGTCTCTAGCTCAGAATTGATTGGTCTATTTAGTTCAAACCTGATTGGTGCATTTAGAATCCTAGAGTCATATATAAAAAGCGGAAAGCCTGGTCCTTACACAAACCAGCCTGCACTCGGGCAGGGAAGGCTTGTTGGCCTGTTGGGGATGGGGTGACATCCATAGGCAGTGGACTGAGGCCTGTGCGCCTCAACCTCAAGAAAAACTGCCTTGTCTCAAGGATTTTGAGCAGTATGGAATTATAGTGACAGGATAATATAGTAGAGTACTATTTTAAATAACAACATAATAAACAAAAAATCCAATCTGCCAAACAAACTGAAAGCCCATTCATAAGAGAAATGGTTAAAGAAATATGGTAACTTCATCTAGATTATGGCATATTATATAATCATTAAAAACAATGAAATAGATCCTTATATAAAAACACTGACCTCTAATATTGTTAAACAAACAAACAAAAAATAACAATTAATAGGAAAATAGGTATAATAGATTTTGATTTTGGAAAAGTTTTTCATTTATATGTTCTTCAAAGGAGTTCTATAAAGTTATCTTTGTTCACTTTTTCTATTCCCCACATTCCAGATATCTTTTCAATCTAGAAGGAAAGAAAATACCTCAAAAGCTCAATTCTGCCTCAGTCATCATCAATAATACCAAATGAGACCACCAAAATAATGTAAATTAGTAGGACTGATAGATTTGTATGCCACTTTCCATATTGTTAGAAGATGATGTTTAATTTGACAAACTTTCAGAAGTTATTTTTCTTGTACTAAGTAATTCTAAGGAGCTTCTTTGTGATCATCTATGAATAAATAAGGACATAAAACTGCAATTGAAATAAATCAACTTCAATGCCATCATAAAGAATACAATGTAATTTTTTTTATGATTTATTTATTCATGCAGAACTGGGGTACAAGCCAGAGGTGCAGTGGCGGTGAGAGGCAGAGAGTCGGGAGCAGAACAGGTAGATTGAGGAAGTACACTGCTGAGGGAAGCAGTGGGAGGTCTGCCTAGCCATGTGGATCACCTCTGGGGCAGGCAGGCTTGAACTCATGCTGAAATGGCTTTAGCTTCTTACTGCTGTGCTTTAACCTGCTGCGCCACCAGGGAGGGCCCAATGTAAATTCTAATATGAGTTGAAATTAAAATGTTTATATCAGAGGTTATCACTACCCAAGGACAATACTTTCTAAAATCTCTCTTGTTAAGGCAGGTCTAACCCTCAGCTACATCCCCACACATACCCCTGATTTAATTTGCTTGAATATGATGACAGCCACAAACAGAAACATTTGGCACTAAGAAACTTTCATTGATATACTGTAACATTCCCACCACCACCAGATGGGCTTAGGTGGTCATCTTTTTCTTCAGTGGCTCCTCAGGGCAGAAGCCTGCAAAAAGTTTTAGGTTATGTGCCAAGTTGAATCAATTCCACTAGATCATCAGGAATCCTTGATTTTTCCTTTTGTGGACTTCACGTTTTGGTCAGATTAGGAGGGCTTTCAGTTTCTTCCACCCTCAGTGTACTAGGGATACAAGATGACCATAAGTAACGGAGGTCTTAACTGACAAGAAATCAAACACTACAGGTATTGATGACCTATTAGTCAGGTCACTTAACCTGTTTTGTCTCCCACTTCCTGCCATCTGCACTGGAGTGCTCAGTTTCTACACGAGAGAATGTTTAAACTGTGTGTAATCCTTCAGAGAAAAATCTCTGAAAGTAAAGAAGATTGTCTTAAAAAAATAAAAAAATATGTGAGTCGTATCACACTAGAGCAAAGCAATCGGCATGGGGTGCTTTTCATTTACACATGCTATTCTCTAAATGAGTAGCCGCAGAAGAAATGCCCCCCACCTGTATCACAGAGATATCCATGTCCACATATGCCTCAGTCTGAGATTTGTAACAGGAATCCCTGGACATGATTCAGAATGTTGATGAATTAATTGAATGTGGGAAAATGGAAATTCATCTTTTTCTTAGACTAATCTCTATCTGAAATTTAGCAGTATTTTACTTTTAAACATGGCCACAAGCCACAGTAGTACAGTAGTATAATCAGTCAGTACCTGAGACTTAGTATCTAACAGAAATCACAGTTCATTTTAGAACTTTTTAGTTGTTTCAGATTTCTCAAAAGTTTGCTTTTATCCCTATTATAAAATTAGGCTAGTAGTTTGATCTGTAATTAGATATTTTTGTTTAACTTTTTTTAACAGTTTATTTTTACATCATTTTGTACATCTTTTTTTTTTTCATCTCAATTGTAATCCCCGTGGGCTTCCCATCACCAATTTTTGTTTAATTTTAATAAAGAAGCAAATATATTACCATGCCATAAAGTTAAAAGAAATATTTTAATAGCTATTTCAATATAATAAGATTTCTCTGTAACTCAACCTGTTTTTCTTTTACTGTCTTATTTAAAGACAATAGTCTCAGAGAGGTCCATAAACTTCACCAAGGACCAAAAGGGCCCATGCCCAATAAAGATTAGGAACTTTTAAGTGGGGTTAGCATGGGCTTGCAAATGTTCCTAAAGGTCTGTGTCAATGTCACTTTATTTATACATTCCTGAGCTCCTCCTAACCAAATATGCTAAGGAAGGAATTGCATCTGTATAAACATCATCCAGTTAAAGTGTCAGGTTTCCTTCCCTTCTTCACAGTTGTTTGGATCGAACAGCTAATGGCATTAGCCTGATTTAATACAATATGTGGCTGGACTAGGTGAAAGAAGCTTTTTGGAATTACAACTCAAGACATTTTGATTTAACCTATTGTGTTTGATTTGCTTTGAACTCAGTGCAACCAATAAGAGTTCTGAAAATAAAAGATTAAGTCACAAGCCATAAATAAGTAAGTTGTTGGTTTAAATTTCTCAGAGGGCATTAGGGCAGCAACTAATAGCTTCTTGATTAAAGGAGTCTGGGCTTCTGATCAGGGCCTACAGGAGGCATGACAAATGGATTTCACCCTGTTCTGATCAAGTTGCAACCTGGGAAGGTTTCTGAGGTCATCTCCAAGCTTAGGGATGGGAAGGCATGGTGATCGATTGGTGATGTCTGTTATAGCAAGGGGATGTAGTTACACACATACCCAGTGATTATCCTGAGTTCCCTCCTAACTAATATCAATAGCCACCTTTACTTAAGGTCCATATAAAAATACATTCCATATCTATTTTCTGCTGGAAAGGAAGAGGAGCTGCAGTTCCTGCAATTCTTTTTGCAAAAATGATTATATTGATGAAAAAACAAGCATTAAACATGCATGACATTGTATAATGTCACTTGGGATATACAACAGCATTCCTGGTTTGGGGAAATTTACTGAAAATAAATTTTGGGGTCAAACAAAACAGTATTCCTGTGCTTCCCTCATGCTTTTCAACATTTTAAAATTTGACTTCATGACTTATGCTCAGAAACACTTATTCCAAATATGATGTTTACTGACTCAGTTTGCCTTCTTTTCATGTATAGGCCAGTACAGGTGAGGTTAATACTGCCTTATATATACAGAATGCTTACCTTGACAAAGTTTTCTACACTAATTTAAAGAAAATATGCACTCTTGTGTTCATTAGAGTACTAATTACAGTAGCCAAGTTATGGAAACATCCTAAATGCTCAAGAACAGATGAGTGGCTTAAGAAGATAGAGCATATACTAATGTGCATGTATATTAATATATATGTATTATATAAATACACACACTGGAATATTACTCAGCTATTCAAAAAAGATGTAATCTGGTCATATGCAGTGACATAGGTGGAATTGGAGGAGATTCTACTAAATGAAATGAGTCAGAACAGAAAGAAAAATGCTGGATGATTTCATCATTTGTGGAATGTAAAGAAACAAAAGGAAAAGAAAAAAAGTGAAAACAAACTAAAAATTGGACTGTAGAATTGGCTACCAGATGGGAATGGATGGAGAGAAAAGTGTATGAGGACCCCATGGACTATGGCAGAGAACTATGGGTGCCTTGTGGTGGTGGGTGTGCTGTGGTATCATACATCTGGAGAGGTATGAACCTAACCTCTAAATCATGTCTAGTTTTGTATATCAACATTATTGCAATACAAAATAATACAATTAAAAAATATTTCTAAAACACTTTGTTTTGTGGCATTTCTCAAGAGGCATGAAAGTGTCAATTGTTACCATTATTCCCATTTTACAGATAAATAAGCAGGGGCACCAAGAAGTCAGCTGATTTATCCTGAATCCTGCTGTCAATCCAATGACCTTTTAACCACAAGATGTTGCCTTCCAGCATCCTGCTTGCTTATTATCAGGGTGTCCTTAAGAAATGAAGTCTTTCAAAAGAGAGAACAAAAAAAAAAAAACCCAACATACTTTTATGCATGTAAAATATACTGTCATTCATCTATCAATGATCGCCCCCCATGAGGCAGGATGAACATGACCTTTTCTGATTGTCCTACATTTGCTGTTGTTTGTAGAATTTAAGGGATCTTTGCACTTTGTCCTTCCACTAGACTATTTTTAACTCCAGCTCCCAACCAAGATTCTAATACTACTCATGAGAGGCTCTAGTTTGACTGTGTTTGGGATTTTTGTTTGTTTTCATTTGTTTTTAGAAATGATGAAATAAGTTATTTGGCTGGCATATAAGCATTGACTGGGGAGGGTCATTAGTTTCAGAAATGAAGTTGGGTGGATTGGTAAATGAAAATGATTAAGGTGGCAGTTTAGCAAGTAATTTGTGATTTTTAGCAGCCTTGTTGGACCTATAGTTAAGACCCCTGATCCACATTTTGTCAAGTTTTTAGTCCATTTCTCTGATTTCCCTTTGCCATCCCTTTGCCATACAGCCTTGTGCTTTGGCTACAGGAATAGAAGATTCCATTATTTCTTCTGGTCTTATACATTCATTAGTACACAAATGATGTGCCAGTCACTTTAAAGGAATTTAAAGTCAAATTAGAGACAGACAAATTGAAGGGTCACAATAACTTAAAATAAAGAACTCTAAAAGTACACAGATGTGAATTCAGTCTTTCAGGCCCAGGAGAAATTTCATGTAATAAGAGACATTAAATTTAAAGAACAAGAGAGACAGCAAAGAATTAATTCAAGGAGGATGTAGCTCTGGAACTGAAAATGAAAGGGATGGATGGAGATGGGGAGAAGGCTGGAGAAGTAAGCAATTCAAGATATAGACAGCGTCAAGTATTTACCAAGTATGTGCAGCCATATTAAAAAAGTGATGGGTGGTCACTTCATAGTTAATTTCATAGTGAGTGGTCTGAGAAGAATGGAGTTGAGGGGGCCAAGATTACAAATAGGGAGGCCAATTTCAATCCATATGAAATGTTCTAGTAACCTGAAACTGAGAGGTTGGATATGAAGAAAAGGAATCCATGACTCACATGGTCAGCATTTCAAGATTGTCACAGTTCTTGCAGAATCCCTTTGAGTCGATAGCCAGTTTCAGATTGCTGGCTTTGTGCTGTCTGCACTCACTCTTGAGCTGCCAGACTGACTGTACAGACTGGCTCTACAGTTAGTAAGAATAGTGAGACTCGAGAAAGGTCTCTTTAGTGCAGAGTTTGTAATATGCTTTATTACAGGCACCAGTTCTGATGGTAGATGCAGAGACAGAGTTTGAAGTTTATTTTAGGATATGCAGGAAAACAAGGAAACCATGTTAATGATAAAGCCAAGCTTCATGGAGCACTGAAATATTCCTAAAATTACCACAGTAATGTAAAGCAGCCTGGCAGCCAGCATTTCATCTGCTGCTGTTTTTATGCCATCATCAGCTTCCATCTCTTTGGGTGCCTGATAGACTGACAGCCTCATGCCCACTGCTGACCACTGTGTTATGCTGAGCTCAGTCTCCACTGCTGTAGCAAAGTTTTCCCCACACTTTGGCTGCCCTACATGTATATCTTTCTAATATCCCCAAAACCAGAAATCATTTTGCCCAATAAGCAGAAAAAAAAAACTCCCTGGGAAGATATTTATTGGTTTTTCGTAGATTGCATACATATCCCTGCACCAATCATTGAGGTAGCGTAGTTCCATGTGTTGCCAAGGATTTGGCATTCTTCCTCAATTGCATGTCTTGGGATACACTCTCAAAAAAAAGGCAGTTATCGATTAGCAACCTGAAGCAACATTTTTTTAAAAAGAAAAAAGGTCTCACTGGCAGCAGGTACTTTGTGTTTCATGTGCTGTCCTAAATATGGGTAATTGCTTTCACAGTTTGAAATTTTGACTTCTTCTGCTAGAAAAAGAATGATGAGGTAAAATATTAATTGGTTTTAAAATAAATATTAACTCTATGAGGTATTGAAGAAAGGAACAAAACAAAGAAAACTATCATTCACTAATTTTTCTTTATTAAAAGTCTTATTAACAGACCTTTCCAGTTATATTTCATGGGTGACAAACAACAGAAATCAAGACTGCAGGATAAAAGGTTTACACAGAGTTGTTAAAATTATAAGGAAAAAAAAAGGGAAATCTTCATAAAGTTATAATAATAGTTACTTCAAGGAGGGAAGACAGACGCAGTTATGTACTTTGCTGGTTTCAGTGCAAAATGAAAATATAGGAACTCTTGTTTCAAAAATTAAAAAGAATATCAAGATGAAAACTCTAAAACATAAACAAAAGACAGAGTGTTCTGAAATGGAGTTGTGTTCGTCTGCCTGCTCACACACTCACTGAGACATCCTTGAGGGAAGGGAGGGTTTCCATTGGTGTGGGGCACACCAGAAGCTAATAATCTTGGCAGTGGTCCTACATGGGCACTTGTTCACAATTAAGTATAATTCTTTCATGTAGTCTTATGAACGCTTCTAATTCTGCTGTATTTCACAATTACATAAAGAAGGCTAAATATAACCTCTGTCCTGTGTCAACCATATAACCTTCCAAGATGCCAGGAGTAGTGTGAGGAGCTAAGTTCAGCCAAATACCTGTGTCATAAGGAAAATAATCTAACAATAATAACAAAACTCAGAAGACAGACAGGAGGAAATTAAAAAAGAAAATGTTATATAGAAGGACTAATACTGAGTGATTACTGTGTTTTAGGTACCATTCTGATAGCATTAAATATGTGATTTAGCAATATGTGAGAGGACTCTCCTCCTTAAGCTCCCAAAGTGAAAGGTGGATACTTGCATTTATGACTACTACTCTAAAATTTCACAACATGAGGAAAAGATAATTCTCTAAAAGGAAGGTGAGTGTGCTGGGATACAGCATGAATGTCAGTGGTTAAGAAATGCTGAATGCAGTCTGCTTATAGGTCAAATAAGAATAAGAGGACTTTACCCCAGGTTATTCTTCCACTTAATCATTTTAGGATTTTCAAAGTTTCACGCCCAGTGCAAGGTCTCTATAGAGAAAACAAAGCTGAACAAAGGAGTGACTTGCATTTATACGTCACTTCTAAATAAAGAGGGCCATTTCTTTAACAGCCTCTGCCCTCAGACTTAACCTGACCACAGACAACATCACTTTTTTGCCAAGTTGGAAAAGCTGAGGAACAGGGCTACACACATTAGATTCATGGATATGTAATGCTGCCAAGTGGGGCTCATCAAGCAGCAGAAATCTGGAAATCCCATTAGCAACAGATGCAGCCCGGCATGCATGTCAGGGACACATTGGCTGCAGCCTTTGAGACCAAAGCAGATTCATCTGGGATCATGACGGCCACTCCAGGCTAAGCTGAGGCCTGTGTGTATGTCTGTGTGTGTAAGGAAGTGGGGCCGAAGGGGGGCTTTTGGGGGTGCTGCAGTAGAGTTTGTCACAAGGAAGGAACAGATTATTCCAGGCAGGTAGCAACCATCCAACTTGCCCCAGAGTGAAAACCCCAGTTTTTAAAAATGAAGGTTCAAGTCCTTGGGGGTTCTCTAAGCTGATGTTTGAATTAGAAACGTGAGCACCTGATTTCGAATCCTACCTTTACCACTTCACCTTGTGCAATTTATTTCATCTCTCCAGTCCTCAGTTTCTCATCTGTAAAACAGGAATAATATATTTTAGGGTTGTTAGGATTAAGTTGCAAAGTTATGTTTAATTGTGTCCTATATAAAATGAAAGTTTGAATAAAAGGGCTCCAAGCTCCTTTTGAATGCAAACATTC
>NW_004567104.1:600584-700185 GCF_000260355.1 Condylura cristata
CCCACTCTGTCTGTGGTGAATCTTCTCACCTCTCCAACACCTCTGGCCTGTGCCCCAGCTCTGTGTGCATAAATGAGTGGATTTAAAAAAAGAAAAAAATGACTCTTATGATATTTATGTATTGGCTCATGCAGAAGACAACTGTTTAACCTATTTCAACATTTATAATCAGTGCAGCCGAATGTTGAATAGGGTGGGAAACTTGGGGATCCAATTTGTCTATATTTAATTAGTCCTACCCAGAGAATTCACTCAGGAAGGAAGGAAATGAGGCTCAGATGGACATACACAAATGTGAAGATGGTCACAGAAAGGAGAAACCTAGATTTAGAAGTTCAACGTGGAGATTATACTTACTGAAAATATTCAAAATGTATATTTTCGTGGTAAATTGTTAACATTCTTTCCATATTTCCTGACCTCAGCTATTCCCTTTCCTCCACTGTGGTTAAGGGCAAAATTCAGAAATGGATAACTTTTCAGAGAACCAAAGAGACAGGACTTTGCCTGTGGTCAGGAAAAAAAGGAGGTGGGGGGTGGTTCTGGGGCAGATTTCAGTTGCTGGTTTGTGTGCAGTTAGGGGTGGGAAAGTCAGGGGGAGGAGGTCTCTCTGGGGGCTCAGTTGAGGCTCCAATTCCCCATTTGTCTTAATTTGGCTTATGGTTTCACAGACCCAGGGAAAACACAAGCTTGCACTAATATAGCCCAGGAAAAATATTGGAAAGGAAAAAACTAAGACTTATTTTTCAAACTACACAAAATAAGAGCAATAAACTTTAAAAGCAGACAAGACTTTTTGGATGGAGGTACGATAATTTCTAAAAATTAGTAAGAGTCCTCATCGACTCTTTTTGAGGATGGATTCATTATCAAAGAAACTTGAGTGTTTACTGTGGTGTCACAATTTGACCTACTAACAGTCAGTTAATATTATAAAACTGATTTGTAGGTACTTATATTTGATTTTTTTCTCCTACTGGGACCTCAAATTTGACAGTAATGCCTCCCTATTTGCATGAGAAGTTCCTTATGTCATTGGGGACTATGGATTTCCAGTGGCCAAGATGGTTACTGATGATGACAGTTTTACATATTCTATTTTCTAGGGGGCAAAAGGCCCCTGCATATGGTTGAATTCCAGGTAAGGGCTCTTTTAAGTTTCCATTATGTTGTTAATCAGATACAAAGAATTTCCCTGGAAAAAGCTCCCTAATAAAATTTTGAATAAATCACTTAGACTGATCCCAGATGGTGAGCGCAATGATTTTTAGAAGTTGAAACCTTTAGAAATTTCAGCAACATTTTATTAAATTCATTTCTGAAAAAAAAAAAAACAGCAGGAAACCACAAACTGGCCTTGTGAATCCTATAGCTCATCAGAACTATATTCGTGAGGCAGGGAACTTGGAAAAGATCATGAAATTTATTCTGCAAATGTTTGCATTCTAGCTGCCATCCACCACTCCCCTTTCTCCCCCACCCCGCAAAAGAAAACACAGCTACTCTGAGCCAAGTCCTGGCTTCATGCTGCTTTCTGAAAGCTCTGCAGAAAATGAGGGGGCGGAAGGCAATCCTTTAAAAGGGATCACATTCAGTTTTATTAAAAAACCAAAACAGCTGGGGCATTGATTTGTAAGTTCTGTAATGCTATTGGTATGCCTGACCTGGCCAAGATATTAAAAAGATATTTAAGTAACTGTTGCAGGCAAAAACTTTGGCATATTCAAATAGCACTATGGTTCTAGGGGTAATTCATTTTCCTTTATGTTTTGATATGCAGAGAGAAAGGGAAGGGATATTTACAAAATAATTTATTGTGATGCATCTATTATAATGAAACCATGTGCTGCTCACCAGCCTTCCTGTCTGATTTGGCCTCCACCCCCACCCCCACCTTTTCTCCCCCTTACACACACACCCTTACCCACCCCCCAACCCCACCAGATGCTCAGCCATATGTCCCAGACTTGGAGTGACACGTGTTGGTGGAGAGCAATTCCTGGGATGTGGGTGTTTAAAAGAAATCCCAGAAAGTTCTGACTTTGCTGGCTCTGGTCAGGCAGCAGGAAAGGAGTTATTATCACTTTGAGGCTAAGTGTTTTTAAATATGTTGTAGTAGTATAACCAAAGGAGCTACTGTCTCAGGGCTACAAGATGGCTAAGAGGAATTCAGGCTACATTTGCTTTGCTTTCCACCAGTGCTGGCCTCCCAGCTCAGGTTCTCTTTCTTGCCTCACCCCTGCTGACTGCCCTGTCTCCAGCAGCAGCCACATTCCTCAGTTGCCAGGACCTGGCTTCCTTGCTTTTGCTCAGCTGCACACATTACAGCTCGATTCCTGGAAACAGCTGCTGCTTTGAGCATATGCATTTTTCCAGCTTCTGCCTATTGCAACACTAGCTTAATTGCCCCTGCCTAATGGAATTAAATCATATTTATCAAAAACTAACTATATGTAAGACATTATGCAAGGCTCTTGTGGACATCAGAAATTGTTATTTTTAACTGCATTATTTTTTAAATGAGGTAGCATTGATTTACAACACAGTCTATGATTCAGAGGTATAAGTTCATACCTCTTCAAATGTGTGACATCATACCACACCTACCTACAAAGCACCCATAATCCTCTACCACACTCCAATGGACTCCTTCTCCTTAGCTATCCACCCTTTCACTCACCATCTGGTAGCCTCAATTGTATAGTCATCATTCTATAATTTGTATCAGTTCAGCCTTAACTGTTTCTTTGTTTCTCTATATTCCGAAACATATTAATGAAGTCACCCATTATTTGGCAAATTGCTGACTTAATGTGCTTTGTATAGTCTACCCAATTCCATCCATCTTGTCACTAATGCAAGATATCTTTTTTCTTTTTTGGTATAACTGGGTGGTAGTCCATCATGTATGTATGATACATCTGTTTATTTTTGATTTTTTGCTCTTTTTATTTTATGTTTTACATCATTCTTCATTTAGTGCATTTTTTTCATCTCAGTTGTAATCCCCATGGGCTTCCCACCACCAGTTTACCCTTATGCCATCACCGTAGTCCAGTGCACTCTTTCTACCCCAGTTCTATCCCATTCCCTTTTCACCCTCATAAAATGTATATGACACATCCTAATCCATTCTTCTACTCTTCTGTCCTTGGATGGTTCCATGACTTGACTATTGTAAATAGTGCTGTAGCAAACACAGCAGTTGGATTAGTTCAATTAGTGTTTTTGCATTCTTCTAGGAGTAGAGTTCTGGATGATGTAATACATAGGTCCTCAAAACTAAGGGATAGATAAGACTACTTTCCAACCAAGAATATACAAGAGTTGCTTTTTTCCACCTCTTCAACAGTTTTTGTTTTCGGACTTTCTGATGTGGGCCATTCTCACAGGTGTGAGATGTTTCTCATTGAAGTTTTGTTTTCCAGTTCGTTAATGATAAGTAAAGAAGAACAAATTCTCATGTGCCTGTTGACCATCTGTATATCTTCTTTGGAGATGAGTTCATCTCTTATACCTATTTTAAGCATTTTATACTTTATTTTAATATTCATATATTTTACACTGTACTCCTCATTTAATTTTCACCACCAGTTCTTCTGTGAACCATCACCATATTCCCTTGTGCTCTTCTATCCCCTGTTTTGATCCCTTTTTTGCCCATCCCTCACAGAATGTCTAATTTATGGTAACCTGCTAGTTTTATTGTTTAATTACAATTATTATCATCATTGTTGTTGTTGTAATTTTTTTCCTGAATTCCTTATTTGGTTCCCCTATATTCCTCTTATAAGTGAAACCATTCAGTATTTTTCTTTTTCCTTTTGTCTTATTTCACAGAGCATGATCCCTTCTAGCTCCACCCATGTTGCTGCAAATGGCATGTTTATTTTTTTTGATTGCTAAATAGTATTTCATTGTGTAAATATACCATATCTTCTTGCTCCAGTCATGTGTTTTTGGGCATTTGGGTTGTTTCCATATCTTACCTATTGTGAATAGTGCTGCAATAAACATAAATGTGTAGGTATCTTTTTGAATTAATGTTTTGGTGACTTTTGACATGAAAGGGATCTTTCTTTGTAGATTCCTAGGAATGGAATTGTTGGGTGTTCCTCCTATTTTTTGATTGAGCTATTTTCTTGTTGAATTGTTTGTGTTCTTTGTAGATGTTAGATATTAGCTCCTTGTGGAATTATGATATTCAAATATATTCTTTGACTCAGTATGACAGTTTTCTTTTTTTTTTTAAGGATTTATTTATTTATGCTTACAGAATTAGGGTACATGCCAGAAGTGTGGTGGGTGAGAGGATTCACCAGAGACAGAGTGGGGAACAGAACAGGCAGATCTACTGAAACACACTTCTGAGGAGAGTAGCGGGCAGGTCAGGAGAGGTCTGCCATGTCATGTGGGTCAGCTCCCTGACTGGGGATCGAACTCATGCTGCAGTGGTTTCTGACAGCTTCATAGTGTGGTGCTTTAACCTGTTGAGCCACCAGGGAGAGCCCTGTCTTTCTGTTTTAATAGTAGTTTCTTTCATGGTGCAGAAGATTTTAGTTTGATGTAGTCCCATTTGCTTTCTTTTGCATTTTCCCCCCTTCCTATTGGAGTTTAGTCCTAAAGACAAACATGAGGTTTATGTTATGGAGTGTTTTGAGGCTTCTCTGGTGGCTCAAGGGGTTTAATTTAACTAAATTTACCAGAAGCCACCACAGTACTTCAGTCAATCCACCTGTTGTACTTCCCACTCTGTCTCAGGTGAATTCTCTCACCTCCCCTCTGGCCTATACCCCAGCTCTTGTATGCATGCATACATGAAAAAAATAAGACTTAAAAGTAAATGGAAAGTTTTGCCAGTATTTTCTTCTATATATTTTATAGCTACAGGTCTTTCATCCACGTCTTTTATCCATTTTAAGTTAACTTTTTTGTACAATGTGAGATAATGCTGTAATTTCATTCTCTTTTGTATTGGCTGTCCAGTTCTTCCAACACCATTTGTTGAAGAGATCTTTCTTTTTCTATTATATGTTCTTGGACCTTTTTGCCATAGATTCAGTGTCTAAAATGTGTGTTTCTTTCTAGTCTACCAATTCTGTCCCATTGATTTATATGTCTATTTTTATTCTAATATATATGATCACACATTGCAATATATAGTTGAATTCACTTTGCTAGGATTCCATTGAGGAATTTTGCATATATATTCATCAGGGATAGTAGTCTATAATTTCTTTTTTTTTTTTTTTTTGAAATCTCACTCACTAGTAAAACCCTATGGCCCTGGGCTGTTGTTTTTGGATAATTTTTGATTACTGTTTCAATTTCCTTGCTTGTAATGGCCTGTTCATGTTTTCTTTCTGATTCAATCTTCCAAGGCTGTATGCTTTAAGAATTTTCCCCTTTCTTTATGATTTCCTAATTTGTTGGCATAAACATAATATTACTTAATATTTGTAAATAGTGATAGTTTTACTTTTTCTTTCTCAATTGAATCATTTTATCTCTTTTCCTACTTGCTTTAAGGGTTTACAATACAACATTGAATAGTAGTAGTGAAAGTGGATATCCTTGTCTTGTATCTGATTTGATTTTATTACTAGTTTTCCAAATTTTTATTTGTTTATGCTTTCAGAAATGGGGTACAGGTCAGAGGTGTTGGGACGCAAGAAGATTCACTGGAAACAGAGTGGGGCACAGAACAAGCTGATCGACAAAGTACACTGTTGAGGGGATGACAGGAGAGGACTGTTGGGAGATGTGTGTCACCTCCGGGGCGGGGATCCAATTCGCACTAAGCGGCCTCGGCTTGGCTTCGCTTCGCTTCGCTTTCCTTAGCAGTGCAGAACTCCAAGCCGCTGCGCCACCAGGGAAGGTCCTTATATCTGATTTTAGAGGAAAAGTTATCAGTTTCTCACAATTGAGTATGTTGTAAGCTGAAGGTTGTCATATATGCCTTTTATTATGTTCAGGTATATTCCTTCCACCTTCTATACGCATTTTATTGAGAACTTTTTTTACACGCTATCTTGGCATACAGTGGTATAACCATATGATTTTTTCCCATTTTGTTGATGTTATTAATGACATTGATTGATTTTTTTGGATGTCCAACATTCCTTTACTCCCTGGTATGACTCTCCTTTCATTATAATATGTGGTCCTTTTAATATATTATTGAATTTACTTTGCTATAGCTTTGTTGAGGATTTTTGTATCTATGTTCATCAAGTATATTTACCCATAGTTTTGAATTTTTGTTATATTCTTGTCTGGTTTGGGTGTTAAAGTAATGTCAGACTCATAAAATGCATCTATTTTACAGTTTAAGAATTAGTAGTATTAATTCATTTGGAATGTTTGGTAGAACTCACTTCTGAAACTGTCAGATTCTGGGCTTTACTTTTTGGGAAACTTTTGACTCCTGTATAATTTTCCCTGCTTTTAATTGGCCTGTTCAAGTATTCTGTATCTTCCTGAATCTATCTGGGAAGTTGTAGATTTCCAAGAAATTGTCCACTTCCTCCCAACTTTCTAAATTGTTGGAATAAAGATCTTCATAGCAGTCTGTATTTCTGAAGAGTCTGTGGTAATTTTCTTTTCTATTAAATTTATTACAGTTTTCTGCTTTTGTTTCTTAGTGAGCATAGTAAAAGATTTATCTCTTTTAAAATCTTTGCAAAGAATAAGCTCATGGTTTCATTTCTCTTTTGGACAATCTTTTTGATATCTATTTCATTTTTATCATCTCTAATTTTTATTATTTACTTCATTCAGTAGGTTTTTAGCTTCTTTTTTTCTTTTTCTAGTTCATTAAGGCATATGGTTACATTATTTATTAAGCTCTTTCTTGTTTCTGGATGTAAGCCTGCAAAATATATGTACTACCCTTGTAATACAGTTTTCGCCCCAGCCTCAGGCCATGGGTTTTGATAGTGGCATCTTCATTTTTATTTCTCTCCTGGTATTTTCTAATTCCTCCTTTGAAATTTCTTCTTAACCCAATAGTCATTCAGTAACATATTATTTGGTTTTCACATATTTGAGGTTTTCCTACTTTCTCTTTGTGGTTGATTTCTAGTTTGAAACCATTGTGATCAGAGAAGATACTTGATATAATTTCAATCTTTATGAAATTTTTTATAATTATTTTATGATGTAACAACAGGTTTATCCTTAAGAATAGTCCATGTACACTTAAAAAAATATATGTACTGAGACTTTTATGATGTAACAACAGGTTTATCCTTAAGAATAGTCCATGTACACTTAAAAAAATATATGTACTGACACTTGGTGGTAGGGTATGCATGCCCTAAAAAATAACAGTTAATTTGTTCTGGTATAATTTCTCATTAAAGGGTACTATTTCTGTGTTGACTTTTTGTTTGTTTGAGTTGCCCATTGATACAAGTGGGACTGAAGTCTTTTTACTATTTTTATGTTGCTTTCAATGTCTTTTATAGGTTTGTTAGGTTAATTATATATTCTATGCTGCTTTATTTGGTTCCTATATACTCTTGAGTTTTATTTTATGTCTTCCTGATGTTGATCCCTGAAAAATTATTTCCAGAATATTTTGTGTGTATTTTCTTCTCTTTGATTTAGATAGGTTTTGGCAAACTCCTTGAGCTTCTACTTGTCTGGAAAGACATTAGTTTCTTCCTCTCTGGAGAATCTTGCAGGATCTATTTTTCTTGACTGGCAGTTTTTTTGTTTTTTGTTGTTGTTTTTTTTTTTAAGATATATTTATTTATGCATACAGAACTGGGGTACAGGCCAGAGGTGCGGGGACAGTGAAAGGATTCACCAGAGACAGAGTGAAAAGCAGAATTGATAAAGTACACTGGTGAGGGGAGCAGCGGACGGGTCAGGAGAGGTCTGCCGCACCATGCAGTCACCTCCGGGGCAGGCAGGGATCAACTCATGTGGAAGTGACTTTAGCTTCTTAATGCTATGCTTTAACCCGCTGTGCCACCAAGGAGGGCCCTGACTGGCAGTTTTTATCATTGAGTATTCAGTATATCATTTTGTTTTCTCCTTCCCTGTAAAGTTTCTATAGAAATATTCGATGAAAGCATAGTAACTGTATATATTATCTGCATTTTTTGGAGGGGCCAATTTCAATATTTTTTCTTTGTCTTGAAGTCTTTGATATTTCACTATTATGCCTAGATAACCAGGTTTTCATTTAACTTCATAACATTATATATTTATTTGCTTTCCAGGTTTGGGGAGTTTTCTTCTATTATTTCTTTGAATATGTTTTCTGTTCACTCCTTTCCCCTCTCTCTTCCCCTCTGGGATATCTAATATACTTATATTGGCTTCCTAATGGCATCATGTAACACTTGTAGTTTTTCTTTATTTTTTAAAATCTTATTTTCATTCTTTTTCCTTCTGGGTCTTTTTCATTGTATATTACTTTTTTGAAGGTTATCAATCATATTTAAAACTGCAGTTTCTATCTTTTACTCATTGATATTATTTCAGGACTCATTTGCTTTCCTCAAATTTTTTTTGGTTCTTGATTTGCTTTTATGAAGTTTTATCACTTGAATTTCTTTTATGCATTCTGTTCTATCTCATTACTTTTATGCATTATAGCAATTTTGAATTCTCTATCACAGATACAATCTTCCATGTATGTGAATTCTGTAGTGCTTATTTATGTGATTTCAAAATACTATGTGCTATAAAATTTTTGTCTATTTTATTGCTTTAAATTCCATATATATTGGTAACTTAATGAGTTAAGTTACTCTTCCTTTTTTCTGCCAATTTATTTTTAACTTATTTTTTTTCTTTAGTTTTGGATTTTGTTCTTTCCTGTGTATATTGATTTTGATATTGATTGGTTTTATTTTTATTGTTTCAGTTGTTGAGTCAGGAGAATGTCGAAAGATCCTGGAGATGTCCAGCTACTAATGTGACTTGCTGAGAGTGAAAGACTGGGTTGTGTTTGTGGCATCACCAATATCCATAGTCTCTGGAATTTCAATTCTGAGCTTTGTGGTCTTTGCATTGTCAGTGTACTTTATGAGGTCAGTGGCTGTATGGAGGAGTAGGGAGAATGCCCTCCAAAACACCATCTCTATTCTCCTTTCTGGGAATCCAGCTTATGTTGAACATCCAACCTCTCTACATGTTTCTTTTCAATTAAGGGTGTGGCACCGTACTATTTTGTTCTCCTTCCCTGGGTGGCCTTTATAAAACCAACATCCCTGCTACCTGTTTTCTCCACCCTGGACCACACCTTTAGACATTTTTCCCCACCCATTTCATGTTCAGTGAGCAGGACATTTTGTTCTTCTCAGAGCAGACCTTGTCAGTCTTCAATGTCCTCAAGGTATACTAATTCCACTGCAAGCCATGGGAGTCTTTGGGTATAATGTCCTTCTGGTTAACTATGATGTCTTCTTAGAAGCAAAGTAAGATACATCCCATATTTTCATCCCATATTGTCTTCCTTAACAGGAAGAAAATATTGTATGTGTTGTGTCTGCCTGAAAAACTCTGCGATCTAGTTGTGAACTAATGTGACCATCTTATGTCTTCATGAGACTTGGAAAAAAATTTTTAACCTCTTTTTATCTCAGTTTCTATACATGAAAAATAGGGAGAATAGTACATTTCATTGTTTTCTATAAATTATGTGTCCAAAATTCTTATAGAAGTTCTTGACAAATAATGAACAGTAAATAACATTAGTTTTGAGTCTTGGTTTGGGGAACAAGAGGAAAAAAATAAAAGTATAATAATATTTATCTGTTACAGCCTGCAATAAGAGTATTTTATGTGTTAATTTAATCCTCACAATATAACTTAATTATCGCAGTACCATTTTTAAGTAGAAGGAGGATCTGCTTGCTTATTATATGTGCAAGGTTTCAGTTTTGACAGTTACAGTTGATGCCAAAACTGGTGCTAAAGCATGATTTTTAAAAGCCAAATTATATTTCTAAAACATTAGTATATATGTGTCAATATGATATCTATTGATTTATCAATAAATTGCTTAGAAACACATTCTAAATGGAACATTAGGGAAGAAAGGCTAAGTGGAAAAGTTTGGGTTGGAAAAGAATCGTACTGGTTGAGTGTGATTCTGAAAATTGGTAACAAAGTGTTGGTTACTATAGTGTTGGTTACATATATAATTATGTGGAAGTAGAAACAAAGTAACAAAGTAACAAAGTGTTGGTTACATATATAATTATGTGGAAGTAGAAAACTGTACCATTTCAGACCTCTCTGGTGGGTGTGGGTGAGGACACAGCCACTTCAGTGCTACTTCATACCTGGCCCTGGAGGCGATCCACATGGCTTAGCAGACCTCTCCAGTGTCGGCCACTTTGCCCTTCAGCACTGTACTGTGTGGATCTGCCTGTTCAGCTCCCTCCTCTCTCTCTGGTGAAGACTCTCACTACTCCTGCACCTCTGGCCTGTACCCCAGTTCTATATGCATAAATAATAAATAAATCTTTAAAAAAAAAGAAAATTGTATCATTGCTTTAAATTGTGGAGACAGACTAGTTGATCCAAGTGAATAATTCAGAAAAATTGAAAGATGGAAGTTTCAAATACATTTCTCTGGCATTGGGGCTCAATTAAGATAACTAGCAGTGTTTTAGAAAGATTTGCTTTCCAAGAGTATGTAAAATGAGGTAGAAAGTAAAAACCAATTGAGGAAAGTAGAAAATAGATGGCACATAAAATCAGTAACCATAAACATCAATAAAGGTGATATTTGCAGAGATCCAGGTTGGACTTGGCTCTACCATTGGAGTTTGTGCCATCTTCTAGGGCCAACAATAGCAAGTAGCCTTTTTTTGCCATGAGAACCAAATGAAATAGAGGTGAAGGTGTCACAAGACAGGGAGAGGGGCACCTCAGGGCCTTCAAACCTGCTCACTCTAAATAGGCTTTGCCATCTGCCACATCAAGACAAAACTTGTAAGATATTTAAAGGGAAAGAACTTTACAATTAGTGTGCAATACAGAAAAGACAAAGAATATAGTTTCTAAATCAAACACCCAAAGTTACCCTTGCCTTTTATGGGTAAAAGTCTAGCCAAAAGGTATTGACTCAATCAAGGCCTGAGAGCCCACCACAAGTCTAGAGCACTTTCTGGTGGGGACCCATAGAAAAGGGTCAGCAATGGCCAGATAAGTGTGGGAGGAAAACAACAAAATAAACAATGAACAAAGAACAAGATAAACAAAATCAAAATCAACAAAATCAAAATCAAGTTAATTTCTCCATGGGTCTCTCCCCCACATCTGTTTTAACCAGTCGAGGACCAAGAAACAAGAGCCATATCTTCACATGTCTCTGTTCCAGGTGCCTCCTTCAACTCACCTTCTGGCTCTCCATTCTGTTTCCTTCCTCCTCAGTCTCATCTCCAGATTCTTCTTCTCCCTGCTCAGCTCCACCCTCCTTTGGGTAGGAGAGGGAACCTGAAAACTACTTTTCCTAGGGACCACATTGTCACAAAGGAACAATTCCTGCACTCAAGAATGGTTTCCTGAAAGGAACTTTGACTCTGAATGGAGAGACACAGTCAACCTGCTATAATCAGTAGAAAAAAAGTTCAGGAAAATAAATATCACATCTTTCCTCCTTTCCTATTCCTACTCTGATACCCTTGGGCAAGGGAATCCTGTAGTCTATATAATCGTGTCCTGAATAGACAGCAGGTTGAATAAGTAATAGTAGAGAATGGACTCCAGGGATGTACATGGAAGATGTTCAATGTAAGTGGTTTGTTGTGGTATTCGATAATTTACATGGCACAGTATCTGGCACACAGAGGACACTGAACATTTGGTGATTATTATTATTTATTGTTATTATTATTATTATTATTATTATTATTATTATTATTATTATTATTATTATTATTATTCTGTTTGGTAGGCTTGGTATTTATGTAGTCCTTCACAAGTTTGCAATCTAGTTGTGAACTGGTGTGGCCATCATACTATGTCTTGGTGAGACTTGGAAAAAAAATTTTGTTAAAGATTTATTTTTATTTATACATACAAGAACTGAGGTACAGGCCAGAATTGTGGCAGTAAAAGGGGTCACCAGAGACAGAGTGGAGAGCAGACAGAACAGGAAGATCAAGGGAAATACACTGCTGACAGGAGCAGCGGTTGGATCAGGAGAGGTCTGTCACACCATGTGTATCACCTCCAGGCCCAGGGATAGAACTGCTCTGCAGCAGCCCTGGAGAGGTCCACAGCACTGTGTTTTATCCCTTTGTGCCACTACGGAGGGCCCAACTTGGAAAAACATTTTAGCCTCTTTTTTTTTTTTAAATGCTTTTTTTTTAAAGATTTTATTTTATTTGTGCATACAGAACTGGGATACAGGCCAGAGATGTGGAGGGTGAGAGAATTCACCAGAGACAGAGTGGAGTGCAGAACAGGCAGATCAACGAAATACACTGCTGAGGGGAGCAGCGGGCGGGTCAGGAGAGGTCTGCCACGCCATGTGGTCACCTCCGGGGCAGGCGGGAATCGAACTCATGAGGAAGCGGCTTTAGATTCTCAGTGCTGTGCTTTAACCCGCTGCGCCACCAGGGAGGGCCATTTTAGCCTCTTTTTATCTAGTTTCTATACAAGAAAAATAGAAGAAAAAAAAAGAAAAAGAAAAGTTCAAATCCTTGCAGTAGTAGCTTGACAGTTAATTGAGTTTGTTGTCTGCAGTCTTTGGCCTCTGTTTTTTTAATGGAAGTTAAAAAAAAAAAAAGCGAGAGGGAGGGTTAGAAATCTTTTTTAAACAGAACCTGTGTGATTTGTTTTGCTGGAAGTTTTTAACAGAGGAAAGGAGCTTGTTTGTTTAGATTGCTATGCAACAGGAAGCATTGAGTAAATGGTTTCTCAGTTTTTATTATTTTAAACTTCATCCAGGAGAAAATTGATCCAAGTTTAAGAAAGAGAAGAGGAATGGAATATGGGCCAGTATTTCTAAAATTCTAAATGACTGCAATTGCAAGGCAAAATCAACAGATTGCCCTCACTTACACAAACATTATTTTCCAGCCAACTTATATACTACATACCAAGAGCCACTGAAAGTTTAAAATGAATTGCTTTTTTTTTTTTCTTTCTTTTGAGATTTACACCCTATCCCCTGGATTTTAAAAGGTGGGCGAGGCCTCACTGGACAGGACGCTGCCTCCAGAACCTCAAAGCTTTCCAAGGCGCGGGGCCCCTCTCTCAGGGCGAACCCATTGTAGGGTGCCCTAAAAATGTATTGTTTTCAAGACCAGCAAAACGTTGAGTGTGGTCGAAAAAGAGTTCTTTTTCATCTCCCATCGTGGTCCTCCAAGTGCCCGAAGCAGAACTAGGCAGAAACAGAGGTATAAAGAGAAGAGGTCTGTTGGCTCTCAAATTCTCATCCTATTTTAAACTCAATCCTTGGTTTTGTTTAGTCTTTAAATTACTCTGCTCAACTATTTTGCATATGCTAAGAGGTTTGATTTGACATTCCTGCTGGTGCTGACTCTATCAGATTGGCAGCCTGAATGCAGTTTCTGAATTCTGCCCAAGCTAGAGGGGAAAATGCACATTTGTAGTGTGCACTCAGCTTGGTTAAATCAGACATCTGGAGGCCAACAGTGAGGAAAGAGAGCAAAGGTTAGGAGAAAAATAACACTCAGTAGCAACGAGCAAAACAAAACTTTTCTCTGCAGCAACCAGAAGGTACCGCAGACACTAGCTCATGTGGCACTGGCTCATCTTTTAAAACAATGCCTACTGTTTTATCAGAATAGAGCAAAAAAAGGGTATGTAGAAGTAAATTAAAAGACTGCTACAAAATACTGTCAATCCCAATATTTTGACACATTTCCTTCCAGTTTTTACAAAGACATGTTCTACATATTTTTGCATGTAAGTAATATTATAAAGAAACACAATGAATATTTTTCAAAACACAAAACAGGATTATTTTACACATTTTTTATGCCTTCCATTTTAACTAACATTATAATTATGCATTTCCCATATCATTAAATATCCCCAAAAGGCTTATTTTTTTTTATAATTAGCTTCATAGTTGTTTGTCCTGCTGCAGATGTAGCATGATTTATTTTGCCAACCTCAAATTGTTGGCATTTGTGTTGTGTCCAGTTTTTTACTGATACAAGTAATATTTTAATGAATAGCCTTGAAAGATTATCTTTATAATTCTGTCCTTTGGATACATTTCTACAAAGAAATTACTGAATGAAAAGCACTTAAAACTAGAGCCCAAACTTCCACCTAGAAACCAATTCACCAATGTTCATCTTTAAAATACTTAACCTGTTAGAATGGTACAAAATGTTGACTTGTTACTTAAACATTTCTTTTTCTTTCTAAATAGTTACTTGCTATTCCAAGTCATCTTAAACCATATTAAATTTTTTTTTCATATTTCTCCTCTACCAAACTACCCTTGCCTCCCTTCCTCATTCTTTCCAACCATTTCCTTATTCCTTCTAGTAACCATTATCTTATATTTTTTGCTGAGTTCAGGTTTTATTCCTTAAAGTCTATGCATAGAAATGGGTTTTTGATATTTCTGTTCCACAGATGAATGAAATCATCCTATATCTCTCTTTAACTATTTGACTGATTTCACACTGCATAATGACTTTGAGGCCCACGTCTTGTCCAAAGTACCACCATTTCATCTTTGCAGTTGGGTATTATTCCATTGAATATTTGTTTCATTTATCCAGCTATTTATTGAAGGACACTTGTGTTGCTTCCATAATTTGGTGACTGTAAAGAGTGCTGCTTGCACATAGGTGTAAATAAATCATTTCATATTAAAGTTTTAATATTATTTGGATAAATAGTTAATAGTGGTATTGCTGGATTGTACAGAATTTCCATTTTTATTTTCTTGAGGACTCTCCATACCACTTTTCACTGGGGATGTACCAACTTGCATTCCTACTAACAGTGAATCAGAGTTCTATTTTCACCACAACTTAGCCAGCATTTGTTATTCCATTCATTTTCACATGGGCCATTCTCACTGGGGTGAGGGGATATCTCAGTGTGCCTTTAATTTGCATTTCTCTTATGAGTGATGTTGAACATTTTCATATGCTTTGGGCCATCTGAATGTCTTCTTTAAAAAATGCCTATAAAAATCTTTTTAAAAATAGGTTCAATTTTTTAAAGTTTGACCCATTTTTTTTTTAAAGATTTATTTATGCGTACAGAGCTGGGGTATAAACCAGAGTTGCAGGAGTGGTGAGAGGCTTCATCAGAGACAGAGTGGGGAGCAGAACAGGGAAATTGATGAAGTACACTGCTGAGGGGAACAGCGGGTAGTCAGGAAAGGTCTGCCATGCCATGTGGGTCACCTCCCAGGTGGAGGATCTAATTCAAACTGAAGTGGCTGCAGCTAGCATGCAGTGCTGCATCCTAACCCGTTGCACCACCAGGGAGGGCCCGGACCCGTTATTAATTGGTTTTGTTTCTTTGTTGGAAAGTTGTGTAAGAGCTTTGTAAACTTGAGGTTAACTTCTTGTCAACTGTATGATTTGAAAATATGTCCCCTTATTCTATAGGTTGAATTTTTAATTTTATGAGGGTTTCTTCTGAGGCTAAAAAAAATTAGGCTTGATGTCATGCCACTAGTTTATTTTTGCTTTTATCTTCCCTTACTGGTGGGCTATATTCCCAAGTACATCTTTGTGGTGATATCCTGTAGCATGCCCCCTATACATTCTTTTGAGTATTTTGTAGTTTGGGACTTTATGTACAATTCTTTAATTCAGTTTAAATTATTTTTTGTAAAAGGACTTAAATATGGGTCTCATTACATTTTTTTTTTGCAAGTGTCTATCCATGTTTCCCAACACCATTTATTAGAAAAGGTATCATTTCTCCATTGTGACTTTGTAGCTTCTTTGTTGAAGATTAACTGTATGTATTTATCTACAGATTTTTAATTCTATTCCATTGGTCTGAATATCTGATTTTTGTTCCAGTACCATACTGGAACTGCTTTGATTGCTGTTGCTATGTATTATAGTTTGAAGACAAAAAAACGATAACTCCATTTTTTCTTCTCAAGAATTTTCTAGCTATTCAAGGCGTTTTGTGGCTCCATATAAATTTGAAATTATTGGCTCTATTTCCTTTAAAATAGTCGTTGGTCTTTGGATAGGTATTGCACTAAAACTGTAGATGGTGGGCCCTTCCTGTTAGCGCAACGGGCTAGGATGCAGCGAGGCAAGCTAGCCACAGGCACCTCAGTTTCAAATCGATCCCTGCTGGAGGTGATCCACAGGGCACAGCAGACCTCTCCTAAACTGCCCGCTGCTCCCCTCAGCAGTGTACTTCCGCGATCTGCCTGTTCTGCTCCACACTCTGTCTCTGGTGAAACCTCTCACAGTCCCTGCCCCTCTGGCTTGTACCCCAGGTCTGTATGAATAAATAAATAAATCTTAAAAAAAAACAAACCTGTATATTGTTTTTGGTAAGATGGCCATTTCAATTATGTTAATTCTCCTAATTCACGAGCATGGGGATATCTTTCCATTTCTTTAAGTTCTTTTATTTTCTTTCACAGAGATGTATAGTTTTCAATATACGGCCCTTCAACTCTTTTGTTAACGCCCATGTATTTCAATCTTTTTGGCATGATAGTTAATGGAACAGTATTCCTTCTTCTCTTTTCTTCTGATACTTTTTTCATATAGAAATGGCACTGCATTTGGTTTAATGATTTTGTATCATACCACTTTGCTATATTCACTTACAATTTTTAGATTTTTTTGGTAGAATCTTTTTTTGTAGAGTCTAATTGTTAACATGACACTTATAAATACTGACTGCTTCACTTCTTTGCCAATTTGCATTCTTTTCATGTCTTTTCCTTGCCTAATTGTTTCACAAACTATGTTGATTTCCAAAACTGTGTTGAATAATAGCATTCATAGTGGGCACTCCTGTCTTGGTCATGGTCTTAGTGATTAGCTTGACCCAACTGAGCATGTTGTTGACTGTGAGCTTGCAGATATGTGTTTTATATTTACATAGGTTTCATTTATTCCCATTTTTGGTAGATTTTTAAATCATAAATGGATGCTGGAAATTATCAATTTTTAAATTTTTTTTGGCATTGATTGAAATGTCATTTGTCTTCCTTTCTGTAATGTGGTAGATGACATTGATTTGTATATGGTGAACTAACCTTGCATCCCTGGGATGAACCCCACTTGATTGTGGCAAATGAAACTTGATATTGTGTTATATTTAGTTTGCTAGAATTTTGTTGAGAATTTTTCTTCTATGTTTATCAGAGATGTTGGCCTATAATTTTCCCTTTTTTGTGCTATCTTTGCTTGATTTTGAGATCATGGTAATGTTGACTTTATTGAATTTATTGGGAAGATTTCCTCCTGTTTCAATGTTTTGAAGAGGTTGAATAGGAAAAGTACTTATCTTCTCCATGGATTTGGTAGAACACATTGGAGAAGCCTTTTGGTCACAAGATTTTATTCTTTGAGATATTTTATTACTCTTTCAGTTTTAGCACTTGGGATTGGACTATTTAAATTAGTTCATGCTCATTAAATCTTGGGAAGTCATATGAATCTAAGAATTTGTCCATTTTGCTTAGATTGTCCAATATGCTTGCATAGGAACTCTTGTAATAGGTTCTTATGATCCCTTGTTTTCTGTAGCATCTTTTCTAATTTTGTCTCTTTCAGTTCTGATTCTATTAATTTGGGTTTTCTTTCTTTTTTGTATGTTCAACTAATAGCTTGTCAATTTTTATTTTTTCAAAGAACCAACTCTTAGTGTCAATGATCTTTTGGACTATATTTGGACAAAAGTAAAACAACACTAGAAGCACAAGCAAGCACACTGTGAGTCAACAACAAAATACTAAAGTGGAGGAAGAAATAGAATCTATGTGTTAAATGTCAGAGAGCAGATACCAGCTCGTAAAGGAGCTGGTAATTTTCATACCCCCACCATGGCACTAAACAAAAATCCAGAATAGATACCCATGAACAAGAAAAAATAAAGAAACCATTAGAAATATTAAAGAAAATCATTCAGAAACAGTGAAGATAAACAAAGGGAAAAAGACATAAGAGAAAAATAAAACAATCAAAAATCAAAAGCAGTATGACATAATAAGAAAGTTCATATCAAAAATCATCCTAAATGTAAGTGGTCTGAATTCACCAATAAAAAGATGTGACATTACATCAAGCATCTTCACAGACCACATACAATAAAATTAGAAACTAACCATAGAAAGAATCCTGGAAAAAGAAAACAAAATATGTGGAGACTACATAAAATGCTGCTGAAGAACTCTTAGATTAATGAAGATATCAAATAGGAGATTAAAAAATATATATCTACAGACTAATGAAAATGAAGGTATTAGCTACCAGATCGTATGGGATGTTTATAAGCAGTATAATGTGGGAAGGTTATAGCAATCCAGACTCACATAACAAATAAAAAAAAGACAGATCTTAGTTTAACAATCGAACACTGCAGTTGAATAAACTAGGAAAAGTACAACAAAAACCAGTAGAAGAAAAAAAATAATAATAATTAGAATAGAACTAAATGAAATAGAAAATAAAAAATTGATTTATTTTTGAGTGGAATTTGAAGGTCTGCCTCTCCAAGGGAGGGGAAAAAATGAGTTCTATGGTACAAATAAACAGAAACCTCATAATATAAATGTCACAAGATCCCTATCAGCCTTCATTTTAATAATAATGGATTCTTTCCTGTCATATACTATAATGTATTCATTCCTGCTTTCTCAACTTTGTATGCCCTGGAATTACAAGCACAGTCTGTGGCAAGAAACACTGGCACTTCTCCAATTCAGAATGACAAGTGAGCATCTCTGTCATTCTGAGCCCACAGGGTGATGGGACAGGGACAGATGGCATGGATGTCCATCAGTGACATGACAAGTTATTCACCCTTAATATGTCAGGAGTTTTTCATCTTCATGCCAAGGACCCTTGCTTGAGTGGAGTATATAGATCCTTCTCAAAACAATGCCTTTTTAACTGTAATAAATTAAAATATGTAGAATTGAAATGAAATTTAATTATACTGAATTTTTATTATCAAGGTATAAAAAAAATCTGTGACATAGTAACTAACACATGTGCTTATTTATTAGACTTGTGAACAATCTAACAGCTACCATAATTGCAAAGAGGTAGTAGGGTAAATATAATTCAAGATATTGACCGTGACTAATGTAATATGAAAATAACTATTGTTATGATTACTGAAAATGCCCAAGTAATGCAAATACCATCATGGTTGGTTGCTGTATTCACAATGAAGGAAATGTTGCCTTTCAATGGGGAAATAGTAAAAGTTGTAGTTTTTGCCATTACTGAATACCTGGTTTTTCTCCATGATGTTTTGTTCATATGCAGTGCTCCGAAAATAAAAAATTATGTAATTGATTTTCTTCACCTCCTACCACTTCTAGAATATGACATTTTCTCTGGACCCTGTCCATCATTTTTTGGATGTTGTTGTTCTAATTGTTACCAATCTGGGAAACTGCTGGAATAGGGTGATAAGACTGACCATACTGGAAGATATTAGTCAAAGTGTTGCAACCCACTGTGTTAAAATATTACCACTGAAGAAGCTGTATGTCTATACTCTAATTACATGCCAGACCTCACACCATTCTGTTCTTCCTGAGAGTTTCTGGAGCTCAGACATTTAGCCACATCTTTGCCATTAACCAACTGTGTGGCTGTGATAAATCTTCCTGACACCCTGGACCTCAGATTTTCTTAAATCGGAAAAGTAATTTTGAAAGGATGATCTCTAAGTTCTTCTCCCAATTTCCATAATATTTGAATTTTTCTCAACACTATCTCTATCCTTTTCTTCATACTCTTTCTAAAATATACTTTCTCTTTTCTTGAATACAATGGAACTAGGAATCTATGCTGATTTAAAAGCAGAACTCTAATTTTCTGTATATCTTCAGTTAGAAGCATCATTACTCCCTATCTAATCTGAATGCTTAGTAAAGTCCATCCTGGTTTTGATTTCCCCAGCCACTTCTTGGAGAGCATCCTTCCTTACTCCACAAATAAGTTTTCTTTTTTGTAGCTTATACCTAAGACCAAACAGGTATGTCTTCTATGTGTTGTTTGCACTAAACAAGTTGAGTAAAGTCCTCTGTTGTACTCTTTGAATTCAGAGTAAACATTTCTCAAGAATTTTTATTTCTAGTCATCCAATATTTTAAAATATTTTGTCATTTTGCTCTGTTCACGTAGTCAAAGCCAAATTACTTGAGCTTCAGGAGTCAGCGCCAATATAACTGCTGGATGAGTGAGGGGTCCTGGCAGGAACACCATGGGCTCCTTGCACCTTGAGATCACTAACAAGGATGCAGGGATGGTTGCAGATGATCCTGCTCTTAGCAAGCTCAGGCAGGGTGGTCTTGCCTGATGTTGCTTTCTATGTCTGCATTTGTCCTTGGCAGGCATAAGTCAGTTCCTTTCCAGTGACAGGGTGCCCCTATGTATTGCTGCCATCCACTGAAATAATGATGCATGCTAACAACTCCGAGACTCAGGGGCAGAGTGTGGGACTGAGGGGAGAAGTGGATGAGATTGGAGGTTGGACAGCAAACTCAAGGATAGCCCAAGTGCCAAGGACATTAGCAAGGAAACTGAGACAAGCCTAAGAGTGTGGACAAAGGCTCTCAAAATACTTTCCCTTGAAGCGGTTACAGTTTGAGGATGATACAGAAAAATTAAGAACAAATATTGATAATGATTTCCTTTGATGGAAATACAAAGATGTTTAGAACTGTAGGTTGAAATTGGGCTAAGTTGCCTTGTGAATGTTATTAATCTCAGTTGACTGGACTTTTCTTAGGTTTTATGGAAATCACCAGTACTCCTCTTTAAATATTTCTAGTTCTCTCCCCTTTCAAGAACAAGGTAGACCAATTCTTGTCATCCTTGTGATTTTCTCAGACTATGAGGCTAGTTTTAGCTAATTAGTAGTAGTGGGACAGGTCTTTTCCTGGCTGGAGTATTGAATACCTGGTGAAGATGCCCTAGAGCAATCTGGACTAGGAACCAACAATACTTGAGATAGTTGCTTTTCCATCAGCATGAGTCTATTCAGTATTTATAATTTCAGAGTTTCCCTGTCAACCTGCAAGAGAAAAGAATTAGCAAGAAAAGAAAAAAAAACCTTTTTGCTTTAAAGTCATTAAGTTTGAAAGCTGTTTGTTACAGCAACATAAAATGAAAAATTCATTTTAAATACTTTCATCTTTCTTTTTAAAAAAGATTTATTTATTTATGCATACAGAACTGGGGTGTAGGCTAGAGGTGCAGGGGTGGTGAGAGAATTCACCGGAGACAGAGTGAGAAGCAGAACAGATAGATCAATGAAGTATAATGCTGAGGGGAGCAGGGGGCAAGACAGGTCTGCTGTGCCATGCAGATCACCTCCAGGGCCGTGGATTGAACTTGCACTGAAGCAGCTGTGGCTATCTTGCAGTGCTACATCCTTTCCAGTTGTGCCACTCTCATCTTTCAATCCTATAAATAACCTGTACTCTTGGCATTAAATGCACAAATGTTTTATGACCATACTTAATACTGTGAAGAAAATAAGGATAAGTTATTTAAATTTTGTATTGTGTGTTCTTACATATATCGAATATGTGTGTTATATTCTTCTATTAATAAATTTTATGTGTCATTGCAAAAAATGTGAAAATGAGTTCAAAATATACAAACAAAATTACCAAAAATACTAAAGGCCCAGAAGACTCCTTTCCTTGCCCTGTTGTATTCATGGTGTTTAGGTATTGTATTGGGATGAAATGGCTCTCGGTTTCTTGAGAAGTCATCTTAGCTTAATTAGGCAATAGAAACTTTATAGTTAGGGGATTTCTTTAGGGAGTGACACTGCAAGTAAACTATCTCAAAACTTTAAGCTTTGGAAAGTCTGATAGCTGTAGATAAAAATCACAAAAGATAGATCCCAGAAGGTGCATCAAGATATTTATTGAGTCATTACTACTGAAGTTATCCAAGAGAGAAACTTTATCAACAGGATGCATGCACTAAGGTGCCTATTTCCATGCTTACTTTATTTCTGCTATCAGAGGACTTCAGTCCCTGAGCATATTTTATGTAATAATGAAGGAGAAAATATGATTAGAGAAAGAATCACTGATTTAAAGGACCCTCAATAAATACTGAAAATCATCAGTTTCAGTTTCTACTATGGAAAATAACTAATCCTGGCAAGGCAAAGAAGGGGCATTGATTGGAATTAAGTGTAGGACACACATTGGGTTGCAGTTGGTCCAGAAGTGATTCAAGGAAGGTATTGTTTTTAAGAATGACTTGATATTTAGAATGAAAAATAAATGGTAGGTCAGCAGAAAGGCAAGATAGTAGCTTGTTTTGAAAAAAATATCTAAGGACCAGATCATGGCAAGAAATCATTTGGAAATAGGACTTGAGAGGATCATTGGGAATGGAAGGTTATATTTCAGGTAGAAATATAAGATAAAAGGGAGAAAGTCAGATGGTCAGAGATATGTAAATAGAGAAATAAACTTCAAAGCATAAATAACTAATGGTAAGAGAAATACTCCAAGCAAAATGCTCCAGGCAGGGTGGAGAGGGCAACGTGACCAAAAATAATGACATCAGCAGTAGCGTGGAGATTATCACTTGACATTAAATACACAAATGTTTTATGACCATACTTAATACTGTGAAGAAAATATAGATAAGTTATTTAAAGTTTGTATTGAGTCCTGAGAGGTCAAGGAAAGGAGGGTTGGATGACCACAGTGATGTTACTAACGTATCCCCAATTTATAAGAGAGAACTCAATCAAAGATTTCATTTCTCATCTACTTCTTCAAATAGGCTTGATTAACAGAAATGACAAAATGTCTCATGTGACCGCTTTAAAAAGGACCATGTTCTTATTTTCCCCTAGCTCCTACTGGTTGAAATGCAGATATGTTAGTTAAGTGAACTAGAACAGTCATCTTGGACAATGATGTATAAATATGTCAAAATATCTGAGCTACAGCAGAAGAAATCTGGGTGCCTGATGGACATGAAACCGTATAACAGCCCTAGAGTTGCTTATCCCTGATTTTTGTTTATGTGAGAGGGAAATAAATACATGTCAATGACATTTAAACTTCTGTTATGTTTTGTTTTCTGTCTCTCATAGCTAAGGCTTTTTACTAATTCAAGAAGTTGTCCTTGGTAGAATCTATGGGCAACTTTTTATTTTCTTTTTTGTAATTTTCTGTACTTTGCATCTTTTCTGCTATGAATCTATTATTTATCTAACTGAGAACGTGTTTTTGTTTTGTGGAGTTGGTGGTTTTTTTCCCCCAAGTGTTTGAAAGGGAGGACTGAGAACTGGAATGTGCAGGGATACAAACATAAAGAAAAACTGATGTCCCTTGTAGTGCAAAAGAACCTCTGGCTTGACTTTTCCCCTTATATTATGACTTATTTTATGACTTAAATGACTCTTCACTCTGCTGTACATCTTTCATTATCTCCTATTTCTTTCAGGGTTTAATTTAGGAACAGAAACCATTTTAGGTATCTCAAGTAATAAGAAATTCAATATAAGGAATTCAATGCTACAAAAGCCTTGGAAGAGCTACAGGATGCACCTGTTACATGAAAAAGTTTTCAGGTTATTACCCTGTAGCCATGAACCAGAGATCAGAAAATCATTGTAAACACCCAGAAGTCAAAGAATTGCTGCTATTTTCATCACTTGACATTCGTGATGCTGGTCAACAACAGTAGATAGTGGAGTTCACCCACAAAAAAGACTCATTCTGCCAGAACTGCCACTGATGTAGAAATCAAAATGGCTTCCACCTAATGTCATTTTCAATTGTTTTGGGAACTATCTCATTTTCTAGACATCATCTAAAACCCTAGCAGCAAAGAATTCAAGACATGATAGTCTTGCAGCCCATAGAAGGGGGTGAATGTGAATACTGAGTGCAAACAGAACTTACCTGGTCCTGTTCTTGCTTGTTCCCTCAAACATGTCATATAACTTCAGTGATTTCCTTTGCTGGCATCTCTGTTCACATATTTCTCTATAGCCAATTAAAAAAATTAAGGGCTGGTAAGTGGAAAGTTGACTTTCAGTAATAATCATAAGAGAATCATGTGGGTAAGAAAACAGGATGGAGAAACCCATTTGTTTAGTGGAGAAGGCCATTTGTATGGCTAAAAACTTGGATGGAGATCATAGCACAGTATATACAGATGCTACTTTATAATACTATCCACCTGAGACCTATATATGGCTATAATTTTTACTTGAACAGTTTTTTCAAATGTTGTTAAACAGTAAGTTGGTTACATTCTAACACTGTTTGCTACACAGGTGCTTTAACTTAATTATCATGTCTATAAACATGATAATACTGTTTTAAGATCATCGGAGTGTACAGAGTGATAGTGGGGGTCCAATAATCTGACACCTCATCCACCCCAACAAAACGTATGTTCAATGTTTATCAAGTACACACAGGAAAACTTTGATAGTGCTTCATTGCCCGTCAAATAAAGTGTAAGTGGATTCACTTAAGTCTAACAAACTCTCTAGAACCTGACCATGACTCATGTTTCTTATATTACCTTATTTTTCCATTTAATGAACTCCTACGGACCAGGATTTTCTTTTTCTTTTTCTTCTTTGCATAGAAGGACTGGGATGTAGACCAGAGGTATGGTGGTGAGAGGAGAAGATTCACCAGAGACAGAGTGGGGAGCAGAACAGATATATTTATTGAAATACACTGCTGAAGGCAGCAGTGAATGAGATGGATCAGTCTCGGGTTGTAGAGGTAATAGGGCTGATAATAGAAGAGCAAGGATTATTTCTTTATTTTTTAATACCCTTAACACCATGTTGAGTGAAAAAATGCAAACCTGGAAGACAGTATCTCTCTCAAACGTTTTATAAAGTAATAGCTAAATACTAAAAGAAAAAGGAACACCATCACTCTGTTTTTTAGCATAAAAATTCTGAAATTCTTTGCCCCCAGCTAATTGACATTCCACTTTTAATTCTTTAAGTTTTTGCACAATAAACTTTTTGTTCTTCCCACATATGTTGCTAATCTTTCAGTTCTAGTTATACTTGTAACAAATGTGTAATAAATATGATGTTAATTTTCCATTTTTTACCAAACTATAAGTAAGATGGGATCTTTTCTTACATTCATAACAATAAAAATATTAAAGATGTAGCTTTTTATAAATGATGAAGACTATATTTCACCAAGTTTGCAAATTTCAGAATTGGAAAAACCATTTGCCAATTCTTTTCACTCATTAATATGCTTAATTATAAAATAACACAAATGTCTTAATCCTTTTTATTAAGGAAAAGACTTTAAACATAGAATTTAACACAAATGAGTTAAAATTGTACCTTTATCTTCCTAATGTAGAATCTATACTTTACTAAAACAACAGTATTTGTAAATATTCTGGTTTCCTGTCTCAGATATGCTTTGTTTCATTCCATCCGACTAGTTCAGAATCTTCAAGAGAAAAATATCTTTTATCTCTGACCCTTTATCTTCTTGTGTCTAGCCCATTGCACCTACTATTCTGATATTCAAGCAGTATGAATACAAATGTCAAATTGACACAAGCTATGCAACGGCTATCGTCTGACAGATTCCGAATAGCTCGGGAAAAGCTCTGAAATATCAGAATTTCCACTGCTAACTTATGTTATGACCTCCCTTTTTTGTATAATTGTAATATCAAAAAATATTGTAGCAACATCAGTTTGTAACTGGCTTGCCTTAGCTCTAAATTGGCTACCTGGCCTGGGCAAAGTACAAGCTGAGCTGCTCCTGGGCAGGAAATTCCTTTGACTGAAGACAAAAGGCAAGCTCCTGGAGAGATAAGACCCCAGAGCATCAAGACTCCTGGAAAACTTCTTTGGTCTTTAGACAAAAAGCGATTCTTAAGATAACTCTCAGGGCATAAGGACCCATGGACAATTTCCTAACATTATCAACACAGGTTTTGCTTAATGCACAACTATGTAACTTCTTCTTAATTTACTCTTTTCCTAAAACTATCACTAACTACTCTCTGATAGTCTTATTTAACCTCTTCCTAAAACAAACACTAGCTACTCTCTGCTAACCTTAAGTTAACCATTAGCTTCTCTTTAGGCTATCACTGACAACTATGCTAACACAATTTATTCCTTCCCTAGGACTCTTAAATCCTTTGCTAACAGCTCATCCTTTCCCAGACCCTGATCCTTTAAAGTCACAGTTAAACATCCGTATACATGAAAGTTATCACAAAGATGTATAGTATAGTGTGCCATAAAGTAGAAGGAAAAAGATGCATTGTTTCCCTCTTCCTTTGAAACTTTTATGTCGGTTTCTTATTAACTTACCTAAGGCATTATTGTAACTAAATCTTGCTAAACAGTATAAATAAAGACCTGCAAAAAGATGAGCAGGAAGATTTGCACCCAACTCCGACTCCTGTGTCTTCCTCACTCCCTCTCCCCTTCTTGGAATCTCTGCACGCCGACGCCTTCCCATCTTAGTGTCCTGCCTGTCCTGCCTCCAGACACCTCAAAAGTTGGAGCTGGTCTCCGACATCAAATAATTATTACTTAAAAAACATAAGGTTGTCATTGATTTTGGGGGGGAAAATGTTGTCTTCAAATATTCCCTTACCAATCCATTGTTCAATGAAAGAATATTTTTCCAAACACAGTACTAAGTTTTAAGTTAAAAAGTGTATGATCTGTGCCTACAAACTTAATAGACTCATAGCCAACAATAGTACTCCATAAATGTAGGTAATACATATAATTATTGAGACAGATACAAAATGCTAGGGACATACAGTAGCTCTTCTTGAACACCAAAGTGTTTAGCCATCAGATTTTTTCTTTTGGCTATGCTTCTAAGCTCATAAGGAACACATAACCCTTCTCTCTCACTAGGTGATTGTTAACATATCTACACTGGTCCTTATTTGAAAAAAAGGTGTTTGTACTCCAGATAGGAGATTATCATCACCTGTAACTGCCTGTGGCTTTATTCTATTTCAAATACAGTTATGAGAACTACTACTTAGAGAGGAGTGACTTTGGCCATTCCTGCCCATATTTTACTCTAGATAAGCTAAGTGTTATACTTGAATTAAACCAGATAATAATTAAACCAGATCACCAGGTCTGTGAATTTGAATTCTGATTTTGTTTCCTTGTAGATCTGCTTCCTCAAAATTTTGTGCCTTAGACTAAATCATCACTTTATAGAGAGAATATAAAATTCCCTGGATCATCTGGGCCTTCCCTGGTGGCGCAGTGGGCTAAAGCACAGCACTGAGAAGCTAAAACCACTTCCACATGAGTTCAATTCCCTCCTGCCCAGGAGGAAATCCACATTGTGAGGCAGACCTCTCCTGACCCACCCGCTGCTCACCTCAGCAGTGTACTTTGTCGATCTGCCTGTTCTGTTCCTCGCTCTGTCTCTGGTGAATCCTCTCACCCTCCGCATCTCTGGCCTGTACCCCAGTTCTATATGAATAAACAAATAAATCTTAAAAAAAAAATTCCATGGATCATCAAGGAAGTTACACTGTATTTATTACAGGGTTTGGTGTTGCTCAATATAAGAAGAAGATATTCATAGTGTGTGTAAGATACTAATCCAAAGTCATTTCCAAGGTCCTCACTTGCTTTCCTTTGGTTATAAAGACAGGTGCTCACTTTTTAGCTGCTTTTGTAGTTTGGAGTATTTATACAATCCAGGTTTTGCTATGAAATGTTGAAGGCTACAAGGAAGCTTTCCTAATGACTACTGCATAGAGAGCAGAGGTCTCTACTCTGTACTTGCTTCTTCTCCCTGCCTTGGTCATGAATGTGATGTCTGAACTTGCAATAGTTTACTTGAGGAAATTAGACTAAAAGAATGATAAAAAGCAGCACTCTAAGGATGGCAGGGGAGCTAGATATATAGAAAAAAAAAAAAACAAACAAACAGATAACTGAACATCTACCCATCTCTGGACTTCTTGTCGAGAGAAAAAACCAATAACATCCATTTATGTAAACCATGAACTTTTCAATAACCTGCAGCCTTATATGACCTGACTAATAACCCAACAACTAGATTTGTTTTTATTTTTATAAATGGTATAGGTCTTGCTATATAAATCTGACCCTTTTTCTAGTGTTGGTCACCAGAATGTTACAAAGTTATAATTTAAGTTTACTGTGAAACTACCTGATCTATTCCTTTTTGTCTCTGGGTTTTGTTTTTATTAAACCCTGTTTTCCTTTTACTCTGGTACCTTAAAGTATTTATTTTATGATTGTATACATGTTATAAGTTTAATTTTTCTAGAATACAGCAGGTATAGGTAAATCATATGTAAACTAAAAATTCAAACCCTGCTGGAAGATTGAAGGAGTAGTTGTTTTAATAAAGATTTCACAGAAGAAAAACTGTACCTCATTCTTCAATTGAATTTAGTAATGCCAAATCACTTTATGATTGTACTGAAGTGAATCAGTAAGCATTTTAAACAATGAAAATCATCTCAGTCTGGGAAATGAACCAGAAGTTGTGATCTCATTTTCAAAAAGTAAAAAGATTTAAAAAAAAAATTATACCAGACAGATATACACTAAAACATAAAACAATAAAGTTGTGAAAAAAAAACAAGGACAAAATATTTTAAAATATCAAGATGAATCATATAGTGAGCAGACTTTTCAACAGAAATATTACAAGCTTGAAGGAACTGGAAAGAAATATTTTAAATACGTAAAGAATAAGACTTCCAACACAGAAGACTCTACCCAGCAAGATTAACAATCAAAATGAAGTAAGAATAAGAAGATTCACTGAAAAGCAAAAACTAAAATAATTTATATATATCAAGGCATGAAAGAAATCCTAAAAGGTTTTTCATAAAGCAAAAGAACAATGAATATTGAGGAAATATGCATCTAAATTACTTCAGAGTAGGAAAGTAACAAGATATCAGCCAGAGGCCAGATCATTAAATGGGTTACACAAATAGTCCATAATTTACTAATCTTAGTAAGACCTTCAAACAAACAAAATAGAAAACACATAAGACAATGGAAATGCAAGTTGAACAAGACATGATAGGAATCCTCAAAAGTATAAAAAAAAAAAAAAAAGAAAACAAAGTAGAAATAAACAATTGTTTCTCAATAATAACCTTATACATAAATGGCCTAAGCTAACAAGTCAAAAGATATAGAGTGGCTGAGTGGATTTCCAAATTGCATATTCATTTTTTTTTTCAAGTGCACTTAGAATATTTGCAAGAATATACCTTATTTGTACACTATATGCATTAGTCAATTATCAGTAGAACCACAAAGATTGAAATTACATCTAATACCTTTTCTGATCACAATACCAAAAAAACTAGAAATCAACTATGAAAAAAAAGGGGGACAAAACTATAAATACATGAAAATTAAACATGGTGCTGCATAATATAAGCACAATAGAAGAGGAAATCAAAGATTAAAAAATACTTTAAGCAGAATGAAGATTATGATACAAAATACCAGAATCTATGGAATGAACAAAAACAGCCTTAAAGGGGAAGATAATTACAATACAAACCCACATTAAAACAAGGAAAATCCTGAAGAGACAACCTATTATCATGTCTAAAGCAACTTGGAAAAGAGAAGCAAACAATACCCACAGTTAGTATGAAGAAAGAAATAGTAAGAGTGAAAACATAAAATAGAGATCCATAACTGATTCTTTGACATGATAAAATTGATAAGGCTTCAACTAGGCTAATGAAAAAAAAAAAAAAACAGAAAGCATTACTAAGCAGAATCACAAGTGAAAGAACAGTCACTACAAATAACAGAAATATAGATTATAAGATATCGTTATGAGAAACAATATGTTAATAAATTTTATAATTTTGAAGAAATAGATAAATGTCTAGATCAACAGAATCCACAGAGATTGTCCCAGGAAGAAATAAGGTGAACAAACCACAAAAAAAAAAAAAAAAAAAAAACATAAAAAACAAAGCCTGGGGCCAGAGCCTTTATAAATGAATTCCATCAAACTTTCACAGAACAACTATTGCTCAGCTTGATCAAATTGTTTCTAAAGATACAAAAAAAAACAATGTTTTGGCATTGGTGTTCATTAGTATATATATATATATGTGTGTATACATATATATATATGTGTGTGTACACACATATATATATGTATACACACATATATGTATAATTTATTTTGTTGTATGTGTTTTCATTGACTGATTTAAGTATTAGGGTAATGTTGGCATCAGAAAAATGAATGCTCCCTAACACTTTATTGTGCTGCCAATATTATCCTAATGCTTAAATCAGATGATGAAAGCACACACACATACAAAGAAAATTATATATATCCTTAATGAACATCAATTTAAACATTTTTGATAAAATACAAGCAACCTGAATTCAACAGTGTATCACAAGGATTATATACTATGGTCAAATAGTGTTTATCCCAAGGTTTAATATATGTAAATCAATTAATGTAATATAACTTAACAAAATTGAGATAAAAATAATAATAAGATACCAAAAGATACAGAAGAAGATCTATTTGATAAGATTCAACATACACTTATGATAAAAACTCTAACCAAGATGGGAATAGGAATAAAGTCCATATTTCACAAAACAGTAGCCAACATAATAGTCAATGTGAAAAACTGAAAGCTTTTCCCTTTATATCCAGCACAAGACAAGGATGCTCATTGTCATAACTTTAAACAAACAAACAAACAAATAAATAAAGAGTTTGGCCAAAGTTACCAGACAAGCACAGTAAATAATATGGACCCAATTAGATAAATAAAAAGAGAAACTGTCACTATTTACAGGTCACATGACATTATAGGTTAAAGGTGTTAAGACTTCAAAGTGTTACTAGAAATAATAAATGAATACATCAGAGTGGCAAGTTACAAAATCAACATACAAAAATCCAGTTTTTTGAGGGAAAAAAAGGAGAAACATGGAAATTTGACATTACCTGACCAATATTACAAGTAAAGCAACAGTATTAAGAATAGTATGGTACTGGTACAAAAAGAGATACATAGTTCAGTGAAACAGAATCAAGCCTAGAAATAAATGTGGGGATATAATAGCACCTAATCTTTAACTGAGTAATATTACCATAAAGTGGAGAAAAGACAGCCTTTTTATTAAATGGTGCTAGGAAAACTGGAAATTCACACATAAAAATATGAAGTTACATCTCTCATACACAAAAAATAAATTTTTATTGGCTTAAATATTTATAATTAAGATCTACAAAAATAAAATCAATAGAATAAATCATTGATGACATCAAGGGCATATTTTTTGTAGAAATGAAACACTAAAATAAATAATTGGGATTATTTAAAGCTAAAAACCTTCTATACAGTGAAAGAAAATACAATTAATTATTTTGACACCCCATTGAATGAAAGAAAATATTTACACAATATATAGCTGGTGAGGGATTAATATCCAAAAATACAAAAAAAAAAAAACTAAAATTCAACAATAAAATAAATGGCACTATTAAGAAATAAGCAGCAGATATAGACAATTTATCAGAGGATATCCAGAGAGCCAAAATACTTTATAGTCACTTCTAATGCACATAAAAGGAATGTATTTTTTACATATTTACATTTTTTTAATAAAATGAATTTATGTCAACACAAAAAAAACTGAGATCAAAACTGCATAGAGATACCATCTCACACTGGTGAGAATGGCAAATATTAAGAAGACCCAAACAAATGTTAGCATTGATGCAGAGGAAAAGGAACTCTATTATACTGTTGGTAGGATGTGATCATTGGTAGGATAAAAACCATTATGGAAAGTAATATGTGTTTATCTTTAAAAAATTAAAAAGGAAAATACTCAATGACCCAACTCTTTTGTGCACAGAATGTGAAAACATCAATATCAACAACAAAAGTCATATGTTCCCAACATTCAGAGCAGCATTATTTGCAATGACATTAATGTAAACATATATTTACAATAGGACATGAAAACAAACTAAATATCTTTCAACAGGTGAATGGGTCAAAAATGTGGAGTGAGTACAAATCTTTGATATTATATAGCCATAAGAGAAGATGAAATGCAGTCATTTCCAACAAAATGGAGGGAATTTGAAAGAATTATGTGAAACAAAATAAGTGATAAAAAGAAATCTTAAACATCCACATACCAGAAAACCTGACAACATAAAACACTTTTAAAGATTCATTTATTTATGCTTACAGAACTGGGTACAGGCAAGAGGTGTGATGGGTGAGAGGATTCACCAGATACAGAGTGGGGAGCAGAATAGGCCGACTACTGAAATACACTGCTGAGGGGAGCAGTGGGTAGGTCAGAAGAGCTCTGCCACACCAGGTGGGTCAGCTCCCTGGCCGGGGATCGAACTCATGCTGCAGTGGCTTCGGAGATCTTCATAATGTTATGCTTTAACACACTGCGCCACCAGGGAGCCCATAAAACACTTTTAAAAGACTAGTGGACGTCAATGAACGTTAATAGGGAGGTTAATAGGGAAGAGGGGAGGAAGAAAACAGGAACCAAGGGATGAGGGAAAAAGCTTTTTGGAGTACCTCCTCCCATAGAAGGAGGTGACTGTTCATCTGGGGTTTTCTTCTGCCTAAAAATCTACCAGAATGTTGATGCATGCTTCCTTCCAGCAGTCACACAATAAATGTTAGTTGACTGTACTAGTTTTTAATTATTTACTTTGCATTTGGTGCATGGAGTGGCAGTCCTTGATCATCTGGAGGCTCTGACTGCACTGGTTACATCTCCATTGTCTTTGTGTATTATTGTAGACACACAAATCAAAATACTGTAAGGAAGGAGAAAAATCACTTTTTTCTAAAATGATGCATTTTTCATGAGACACAAATCATTTAAAAACCAGTGCCTAGTGGTTACTCCCAATCCACCTCTTTTTCCTTTCTCTCCTGTCAAATTTCTTCATCTCTCACAGTCTTCCCCTGTCTTATTACCCTGTATGAAATTACTTTAAAACCTTCATCTTCCTAATGTATTTAAATGATTCAGTATAATATGTCTTTTGAATTATTTCATGTATAACTGATTTTGTTCCCTTTTTATTGTGTGGCATCTGTCTCTTCATTAGTTGCTGTTCATTATACTGTCACATTCCAGTTGATACATTACACAGATTTTCTTAGACTTATAATTTTAATTCCCAACACACAAAAGGCAAATGTTCATACCCTGTTTTTCCATGATACTTTGTCTCTAAAGATTTAATTTTATTGCATACTGTAATATTTCCTATTCCCTTTTCTATCTTCACATACAGATTCAATAATTAACTTGTACCTATTTCTGTTGTGTCATGCAAATTCTGGAGCAATTCCCTTCCTAGTGATGAACTTGAAGTAATCAATCCATCACATCTCTTAGCACAGCTTTCTCTTCTTTAGTTGAAATCAAGAGTGGCCTTAAGGAAAACCAGAGATTTTTGAGGAAGATTTGTGTCATGAGAAGTGTGGCTTGTGGGGGGGGGGGGGAGGGAGGAATATCTCAGTGAAAACTTCTTTCATGTTACTTTTGAGAATTATTTTATTTTTAACAGCTGAATAAGTTATAATTTTTACAACAATTTAATTACATGCAGAGAATAAACATCTGGAAATCATCCTGGGAAATCCAGTTTTAATTTACACGGTGAATCAGAGACTTACATTATATGGTAGACGTTAGAGATTATAATCTTAACGATCTGTACATTATTCATAAAAGTCTTTTAGTCTGTCTTTAAGAAATAATTACAATCCAAGGCATTCATGAAACAGGAAACTTGCTGCTTTACTCTGTGTAGCTCTGGCCTCAAGATTGTGGAATTGTTGTAAGAGGGAGTTAGATATTGGTTTGCTTTTGGTGTGTGTGTGTTTTTCTTTAACTCACTTATTTGTGAAATCTAAGAGGTAGTAGGCATCCTAAGTCAGAAAACAATAAAACTTGAAAATTATCCAGGCATGAAATCCCCTTGAACTAAAAAATGCTTCCAACATTAAGTTGTCCATAAGACTTAAATATTAATGATAACATTTCAAAATTATTTTTTGAAAGAAAGTTCACAATAGGAAATTTGATCATCTAAACTTAACCAAACCTTTCTTCTTTCTAATCTAAAATAATAGTCCATACTTCTACTCAATATGACTTAAAAATAATAGATGACATCTCATCTCCAATGTAACTTGGCATAAGCCCAAGAATTAATACATACATGACACTCAGAATTGCATCCAAAAAAAGAAGCAGCATTGTCTTTGTTGTGAGCTGTCACAGCACAGTAAGTCTCCAAGGTCTGTAATCCTAATTAATGTTCTTCATCTTCATTGTGCTTCAGTGTGGGAAATGCAGAGCAACAACACTCTTCACTGAGAAGCAAGATTTCAAGTGATTGCAGTTTCTGAAAGTGGGTCTCAAATTTTCTGTTCTGAGTCTCCCATTATAAACAGGATTATGTGTCTTCAATCTGAAAGCTGGTAGCCTAAGGAATTTAACTGCTGAGACAGGAAAGAAATACTATGCAGGAAACATGCTTGTATTTATTTTTATGCTTTTTATATTGTTTTCTTTTTTACGGAAGTAATGTTGGTTTACAACAGTTTATAATTTAGATTTCTAGGAGCACACCTTTTCAGGTGTATGTTACCACACCACATCCACCACCAAAGAACCCATAATCCTTCACTATAGTTAAGTGCTATGTGTTCATTTTACATGAGAGAGTCTTAGAATGATTTAACCGAAAATACTAGAGGCAAGAGAGTAACAGGAATTAAAGTGGCAAGGGGTGAGAAGTGACAAGGAAGAGATGGAGTGGGACAATATAATGGAAAGAGGAAACAAAAAACAATGCAAAGGAGAGAAAGCAATATAAAATTGTTTTCTGCCTCTTATGAGCCCTAGGAATTTTGCCTCTTTGGGCCTAGAAAATTTACTCCATAAAAAAAATTTTAAAATGAACTACTGTTTGGAATAAAGATTAATATATTTGTATGTGTATTAAATTATTTTTAAAATGAAAAAGAAACATTTTTGTGTATTCTGAAGAGTATGATGAACAAAAGGCACAATGCCTAACAGACAGAACAATAAGAACAATTGTTCAATTAGAACAAGGGAGGAATAAACCCGTGCTCAGAAGTGAGGGGCAGGGTTAAAATTAACAATATAAAAATTCAATAAGCACACATATTAGTATAGTTCCATCCTCTAGATCTAGATTATATACTAATTTATCCTTCATTGAACAGAAACTGTGTGCTAAGTTCTTTTTGTGCTTTATCTCTCTGTACACAATAACCATGAATTTGGATTTTGGAAAACCTCACTTGCACTGGTAGTTTGCAAGCTTCTGAACAAGTTTTTCACAGAGTTTCTAAAATTGTATTTGCTTCAAGCATACAAAACTTGATTATGCAGAAGAGTTAAGATCATTGAAACTCAGAAAGGGTAAGTGATTTACAAAGTACAAAATGGTGATTATCGCAGTTAGTTGTTAAAGTATAGAATCAGAAGACTGAGTTCAATTTAAAAAATAATTGAGTCAAGGCTACAATTTAGTAAGTACCATTCAAACTAAAAGACAAACTACTGAGTGAAAGAAAATATTTGCACGTCATTTATCTGATAAGGGGTTAATATACAATATCTATAAAGAACACACAAAACTTAACAAAAAAAATAGGTAACCCAATAAAAAAAATAGGCAGAAAAAAGAGAGGTTTCTCCAAAGAGGACATAGAGATGGTCAACAGGCATGTGAGAAAAAGCTCATCAGGCAAATGTAAATCAAAGCCACAATGAAATAACATTTCATTGTCCCTGAGAAAGGTCCCTCTCAAAAAGACCAGATGCAAGTGTTGGTGAGGATGTGAAGAAAAAGTAACTCTTGTGCACTTTTGGTGGAAATATAGATTGATCTAGCCCCTATGGAAACAGCATGGAGTTTTCTCAAAATTTTGAAAATAGACCTTTATGATCCAACAATTTCACTCTTATGTATCTACATGCAAAATACAAAATGTTAATTCAAAGATAGAGATACACTCCTATATTCATTGCAACACAATTTTAAATAGTCCAGTTATGGAAACAACCTAAAAGTCAAAAGAAAGATCTAGAGGATGTAGGTATACTAATATGTGTGCTTATTGAATTTTTATATTGTTATTTTTAACTCTGCCCCTCACTTCTGAGCACAGTGTTCTTCCTCCCTTGTTCTAAGTGAATCAAAATGTGTTATATATACACAATGGAATGATACTTAGCTAAACAACCAATCAATCAAACAAACAAACAAACAAAAAAACCCTTAGAAATCTTGTCATTTACAACAACATGAATAGAACTAGAAGGAATTATATAAAGTGAAAGGATTGCTAAGGACAAGGCATATACCAGATGATTTCACTCATATGTGGAATATGAAAAACAAAATAAAGGAATAGAACAAACTAAATCCTAGTAATGTGAATATAGAATTGAGCTTACCAGAGGGGAGGAATGGGTAGGGTCAAAGGGGGGATGGGACACAGTGGACTGTGGTGGAGGAACACAAGTACTCTGTTAGTGTGCATTATGTGGTCACATATATTTGCAGAGGTGTGAACCTATACTTCTAAGTCATATACAATGTTATATGCCAATGTTACCACAATAAAAAATATATGATATGATAACAAAAAATAAGAAAAGAAACTAAGTGGACCAAAAACAAGCAAACAAGAAAACAAACAAACAAAAATACATTGTAGAGGGGAAAAAAGAATTAGAAATGAATATAGTTATAAGTGTAAATGGCACAGAACTCCACACTAAACCTACTTTTCCCAGGTAATCTCTTAACATTTCTGACTTTAGCAGTCATCAATTGACTATCAAATGTATAGCTTCAGCTATTCTACTTAGGATACCTGCAACTACCATTACCAAAATTTTCACCTAAATGATGATATAAAAGATACAGAAATGCTTACAAAGAGATAGCCCAAAGGTGGATTAAATTTCCAAGGTAACTGATGCACAAAAACAACGATCTACTTAAAGAATCAGGTCTCTCTGCTCTGCAGTCAACAGAGTTGCCCACATCCTGTGACTGGGGATCATTGTGGAAAGATTAAAAATATAAAATAAGATTCCAAAATAAATCCTCATTTTCTATCACTTCCTCACCCCCCTCCCCTTACAACAGCTGGTTGCCAAGTTGACAACACAGCATTGCTCTAATTCACTGCTTATCATGCCATACTCCACATGATGCAGTGCTTGCTTGGCTTCCTTAACTCAAGCCTCCTTTGATCCATCTCCCACTGCTATGAGAAAAATGTTTCCAGATACAGTAATAAACAAGGCAAGATTATGGGATTACTTCATTTAGCTTTTGGTAGCTCCTCTATTTACTTCTGCATATGGTTCGTTATTTATTCAGCAAGTCTATATTGGAGATTTCTATATGTCAACTTGTGAGATCCAAGACAGGAGTTAAAGATGAAATAAATAGCTGGGTGAGCCTTGCCTGCACAATTGTTTCCAACCTAGGGAACTCTGGAGCAGTGAGCAGGAGTCACTAGTATCCAAGGATGGGGGGAGGAAACTCCTGATCCAGAGAGCATAGTTGTTGATCAGTTTTTATAGGAAATCAGTATCAGTTTGGGTGGGAAGGACTTGCTAAATAAACACATATCACTGTTCCCATTATTCTCTGAACCTTTTTGAATTGCTTGTTATATTGTCTTCATATTGTTTATGTCTCAATCTCACCCTTTAGAGTATTGTCTTGTTCAACTTTATATTCCCAAAGCTTAAAATTTCTACATATTTTACTTTTTTATTTCATTTATATGTATATTTATAGTAGGCTCTGGTTCCTCTTCCCCCGACCCCCACTAAAAATTATTGGGCATTGTTTGACCCCATAGTAAAAATGCAAAAAATGTTGAAGAACTTTGTAAGTGGAAAACCTGATTCCCAGAAAGATTAAAACTGTTGAGCAAGGTCAACAAGTTCAATTTCCTTTGAACACTGTGTAAAGTTACAAGTTACACAAAAGGTCAGTTCCCTGTTACAGGAAGTATCTGAGGACAGACTAGGTGCTGTGGGTCCTAGATTATCCTTCCGTCCTGTGGACTTGCACAATCTGTGGTTCTACAAAGTATGGTACACATAGTGATTTATAACTGTTTTTATAACACTTCTTAACTTTAAATACTATTGCAGTAATTAAGTCTCCTAAATTCAAGATATTTAAATATTTTAGGAAATGTTAATAGCTTAAAAATACATTAATCTAATTGAAATTCAAATTTTTATTTATCTATATAATGCAAAAGTGCCTGTTAGAATATAAGTGTGGTATAATAAAAACCATGTTTAGGGCCCTCCCTGGTGGTGCAGTGGGTTAAAGCACTGCACTAAGAAGCTTAAGCCACTTCCTCATGAGTTCCATCCCTGCCTGCCTCGGAGGAGATCCACATGGCGCGGCAGACCTCTCCTGACCCGCCCGCTGCTTCCCTCAGCAGTGTACTTTGTAGATCTGCCTGTTCTACTCCCCACTCTGTTCCTGGTGAATCCTCTCACCCTCCGCATCTCTGGCCTGTACCCCAGTTCTGTATAAATAAATGAATCTTTAAAAAAAAAGTTTAAATTTTGTTCAAGAAAGCAGTTTAAAGTGAGTTTTTTAATACCACGAAGAAAATAATACAAATTCCTAGAAATTCCACTGAATAAGCCAAAGCTGTCAACAAAATAACTTTGAGGAATAGTTCCATAAATGGATATGCTTAAATCATGTGAAATATCTCTTATCAGCATCAAGTATTGTTATGCTTATTATTATATAGATGAAACAATGAAAATATGAAAGCATTAAATATCCAAAAGTTGAAAGTTACCTCATATTTCCCTTGGTTTCTTAAGAGCATATTTATTTAATTGGAGTCCACAACTTTTCAATGGAAATTTTACCTTCAATATTCAATAAAATTAATTGTGAAAAGGTATTGTTCTTATTTTGACTGTGCAACCAAAATCTCTAGAATACATTTTATATAGTGCAATGTGCAGTCATCATTTAAAAAAAACTCAAGATATTTTCATAGAATTTCTATCCTGATGCTTTTAATCTATTCCATGAAAACTAGCTGAATAATATTGCATGCATTCAATTATATCTATGATTTTAAAAGGGTTTATAGACTCCTTCTCAAACATTTTGTTACCTCTCCAGAAATGCCAAGAGCTACCTAACTTACTGTGGCTTGTGAGATATGTTAATACTTTTCTAAAGGCACCACTCAAATTCCTTTCTAGACATTTATGCTTTGTTGAAATGGTCTACAAAGGTCTACAAAGATATGTTATTCAACCCTCAATCAGAAACAAAATTTACTTGCCCTTAGACTTCATCAAGATAACTTTCTATCTGAAAACCCCTTTTCAAATTGTACCTAGAAGTTTGCCTTGTGTTTGAGAAAGTCACAGCTTGTTAACAGTAGGGCCAAGTACTAAACTTAGAAGCAAAATCCAATAGGAAGGACCTAAAGTAAATAGAAACTTTTGAAAGTGTAAATAACAAAGTTTATATGTGTTTCTTTGAGTTGCCACATCATAGACTCATGGGAAAAGAGTACAGCATGAATGTAGAATTTCCCCTATTACCTAACACAATGTGGACAACCACATTACATTCAGATCTTTGCCTTCATGGCAGAAGCAAACAGTGTAATGACGTTATTCACAGCAATCAAAGCACAGCCACAATTGTAAATGAAGCGGTCTGAGAATACTTTTGCTTCTAAGACCCAGTGAGGATACAATATGGTTGATAAGCTGCACTAACAGATACCTGGGAGCTTTGAGCTGTATTTAGAAAGTTACATTTGTTGGTATTTCAAAAACTTCCAACAATACATCATATTCTACAAAAAGATTAACTGTGGTGATGAATCCAAGGTGATGATGTGTCCATAGTCCCTTTGTGCATTGTTTGATCACGTGGCTCTAATAAATATTAGTCATTCAGTGTACATAGAGTGTGTGGTGAAGCTTCCCAACAGAGCAAAACACTATCCCAGAGATCAAAGTACACATCCTGTTGCAGAAAGATTCATCATGAGATTTACTATCTTGACTTTCAAGAACAATCCTTTTACATTAAGTAGAAGCCAATATAGAGCAGCAACAATGGAGCCTGACTATTTTTATCACTTGGAAGTTCTCCTTTTCCTTTCTGAGTTCCAAACAGTTCATGGTCCCCTGTTCTGTATTATTATTTTTTTTAATTAAGCCTGCTTGCATTTTTTTTTATTTTATTTACGTATTTATTTAATTTTTTAAAAGATTTATTTATTTGTGCATACAGAGCTGGGGTACAGGCCAGAGGCTCAGGGGCAGCGAGAAGATTCACCAGAGACAGAGTGGGGAGCAGAACAGGCAGATAGAAGAAGTACACTGCTGAGGGGAGCAGCAGGCAGGTTGGAGAGGTCTGCTAGGCCATGTGGGTCACCTCCAGGGCAGTGGGGTTGGAACTCATGAGGAAGAGGCTTTAACTTCATAGTGCTGTGCTTTAACCTGCTGCGCCACCAGGGAGGGCCCGCTTGTATTTTTAAAAAATTAAACCTGGACCTCCCTGGTGGCGCAGCGGGTTAAAGCACAGCACTGAGAAGGTAAAGCCACTTCCACATAAGTTCGACTCCCGCCTGCCCCGGAGGTGACCACATGGCGTGGCAGACCTCTCCGACCCACCTGCTGCTCCCCTCAGCAGTGTACTTCGTCCATCTGCCTGTTCTGCTCCCTACTCTGTCTCTGGTGAATCTTCTCGCCGCCCCTGAGCCTCTGGCCTGTACCCCAGTTCTGTATGCACAAGTAAATAAATCTTTTAAAAATATATATTAAATATATTAAATCTGATTTTATCTCCCTTACTTAGCCTCCCCTAAGTTAATATAAAAAATTCTGCATGACCTAACTTTATAGCTTCATGGATTTGAGATACTGTGAGAAAAATCAGAAGAAACTATTGTGTTTGAAGCCATAGATCCATTTAATAAGGCTCTCTGTTCTCCACTCTGTATGAAAACAGTCTCTTACCACTGTGTCCTATCAATTGATTTTTTACTGGGTCCTCACATAGGTAAAGAATGTTGTAATGCATAATATCATCAACTTAAGACAAATATTGTGTTATTTCTTGCTTCTTATTTTAAAATGTCAATATACGGTGGTTTTGACTTTTTTAGTACAATAGAAGAACAGCCTGTTAGAAATTCTCAATTAAATAATAAAAAATCACACTCTACTTTTTCTTATTAAAAATAAAATGCCCGGGCTCACCCTGGTGGCACAACAGGTTAAAGCACTACATTATGAAGCTCTTGGAAGCCACTGCAGCATGAGTTGGATCCCCCACCAGGGAGCTGACCCACATGGCATGGCACACTCTCCTGACCCGCCTGCTGCTCCCCTCTGCAATGTATTTCAGTTGATCAGCCTATTCTGCTTCCTCCTCTGTCTCTGGTGAATCCTCTCACCCACCACACCTCTGGCCTGTACACCAATTTTGTAAGCATAAATAAAATAATAAATCTTTTTCAAAAATTTAAAAAATAAATAAAATGGCCATTTGCATTTTTTCTCTTTGTAAAAGCTTTTTTAAGCTTTTCTGCCCATTTTTTGACTGGGTTGTTTACTTGTTTTTGTTGAGTATCATCAGCTGTTAAGTCCATGAAGTCTAAGTCCTTGTTTAGAGCTTTAATGTCCTTGTTTATCTTTTTTTTTTTTTTTTTGGTCTCTTGCTCTATCCATTTTTGAAAGGAGTATGTTGAAGTCTTCTACTACATACCTATTTTCTCTAATGTCTGTTTTCATAGATGATAGTAATTGTCTTATATATCTTAATGCTCCTTCATTTGGTGACTATATATGTTGATGATGGTCAACAAACATATGAAAAAAATATTTGACATCACTCATAATCAGGGAAATTCAAATCAAAACCATCTTACACCAGTGAGAATGGCACATAACAAAAAACTAGCAACAATAAATGTTGGCGAGGATGTGCAGGAAAAGGAACACTTACACTGCCTGTGGGAAAGTGAATTTGTTCAACCACTATGGAAAACTGCATAGAAGTTCCTCAACCTGCTAAAAATGGAGCTTCCAAATGATCCATTCTTAAGTATATACCCAAAATACACAAAAATATAAATTCAAAAGGACAACTGCACCCCTATGTTTACTGCACTACTGTTTACAATAGGTAAGCTTTGGAAACAACCCAAATGCCCAAAAATAGATGATTGGATCAAGAATATGCGGTGTATATATATATATACACTGGAATATTATTCAACAATCAATAAAGGTAAACTCATGCCATTCACAGAAAAAACAAAAAAGGATGGAATTGGAAGGGATCATGCTCAGTGAAATAATCCAGTAAGAAAAAGAAAAATACCAAATGGTTTCATTTCTAGGAGAAATGTAAGGGATCCAAATAAGAGACCAGGAAAATAAAAAAAGTAATTATATTAATGTAGAAATCCAAATCAACAGGAGACTATAAACTAGAGACACTCTGTAGGGGAAAGGAGGGAGTAGGCTCAAAACAGGGTTGGAAAGAGTACAGGAGACTATGGTTTGATGATACATGGATGAAATGATGGGAATTTCATGGGACTACACCTGAGATGGTAAAGTATACATTGTATAAAAATGAAGAATGATATAAATAACACCTAAAATAATTATTGATAAATGCTACAGTTAGTAGAAAAAATCAAATAAAATGGAGAAAGCTAGAGCACGTTGAAAGAATTGATATTTGGCACCCACCTGATACTTACGGAATCAAGGAGAGAACATTATGCACAAAGCAAATCCTCTGAGCAGCTGTACTTATTGGTGATATTACTCCATTTTATAGATACTGCCTCATGAAGGACCAAGATTGAACTCAGTTTAGGTCCCTTCACTGTGAAAGTTGCTTTTCAAGGATTACAAAGATTTTAAAATGGCCAAAACCTTGTTTGTGTAGCTTGCTGACTGACCAAATCTTTTTCTCTGTTACCTACTGATCAATTAATCTAAATACATCCCACTTGTTCTGATCCTCCAAGTTGGAGCAAAGTATTTATAATTAGAACTCAGTGGGTGCTCACAATGACACTGGAATTTAGTCTTTAGAAAGAAGGAAAACTACATAGGTTGGAGACTTAGATCTATATAAAGAAGTGAAGGGCATCAAGAAGTAATAGTAAAGATAAAATAAAAAGTTTAGTTTTCTGAATCTAAATTGATTTAACAGATAATAGCTAATTGCAAAAGTAATAACAACAATATATTTAATTACATGTGCTTAAGCATGTACTATATATGCATTTAAGTATGTGCAAACATAAATGAAATGAGTGATAGAAATGATACCAGGAACAAGAGAAAAGAATTAGGATTATTTTGTTATTGTAAGGTATTGACACTACCTGTAAAGTAATATGGTATTATCTGAAAGTGAACTAGGTTATATATAAATATAATTATATAATTTTAGGAGAAATATTTAAAAAGGGGGGAGGAATTATAAATGCTATGCTTGGAAAGAAGAGAAAATATTATCATATAAAACCTAAAAACTGCAAAAGGCAGAAAAAGAGCAGAAAATAAAAGTAGGAACAAAAACAAAAATAAGAAAAATAGAAACCAGTAACTAATATGTTAAATATTAATACAAATATATAAATAATCAGTTTTAATGTCAATTTTAAATGTACCAATTAAAAGACAGAGATTATCAGAGTGGATCTAAGCATAAGACCCACCTATATGTTGTCTACAAAAAATAAAAACACAAGTTAAAGTGAATGGATGAAAAATTATATATGCTAATATTAATTGAAAGAAAACAAGAATATCTGCATCAATTTTAGAGAGAAGACTTCTAAGTAAGGAAAGTTATTTGCAATAAAGACAGATATTAGCTAAAGATAGGGATTTGTTCTCTAAGAAGACACAACAATTACTAATGTGAATGTGTATGTGCCTACCAACAAAGTGTCAAACTGTATGCAGCAAAAAATGATAAAAATGCAAGGAGTAATAGATGAATCTACCATTTATGGTTGGAAAGTCAACAACCCTCTATCAGAAATGGACAGAAACAGCAGGCAGAAAATCAATAAGGGCACAGTTGAATTTGGCAATACCATCAATCAACTGGATACAATTGCCATCTACAAAGCTTTCATCAATCAACAGCAGATACACATTCTTCTCAAGCTCACATGGAGCAGTCACCAAGAAAGATTATATTGTGGGCCATAAAATATACCTTAACAACTTTAAAAGAATGGAAGTCATACAGATCACATTGTAATTAAGCTAGAAATCAATGACAGGTTAATGGAAAATCCCCAAACACATGGAGATTGATCAACCCCCCTCTAAATAACTTAGTGGTCAAATAAGCAATCCTCAGAGACATTAAACACAAGATCTGCACCTATAAAATACCTAAAGTCCAGATTTGTTCTTGGTGAGAAGTCACCTACAACAAGGCTGAGCAGTTTATAGATCAGTAAGTCATGTTATTAGACAACTTATTTTACTAGTATCTTACATCTTCAAACTTGACTGCTTTCTTACCTACCTTTAATCTCTGGGAAATCCTTATTTTACTGATTTTTTTTCCTATAAGATGAATGCCATATTTCAGACCCCTTACCACATATCCGGCCACAGTCAGAACCAACATCAGAATGCTGAGATTCATAGGCCTAACTGAAATGCGTGGCTAAAGTCAAAGACTGTTTACAGGTGGTGCCCCCTGGACGGAGTTACTGGTAAGGATAGAAAGCCCTGGGGAAAATGCTAAAAAGTATCACTTTGGGGGTACAGCAACTGATAAGAAATACAAGCATCCACAGATTATTCAGTGTTTGGAATTCAGCATATAAGGATTCAGTGTTCTTGATTCATCATCTGAAGATTCAGGGTTTGGTGTTCAGCAGTTGAAAATTCAGTGTTAAAGATTCGACATTTTCAAGGTCAGTTATATTGACCCCTACCTGCTGATCTCCAAAAGGCTGTAGTGGGTCTCTGATGAACATGGAGAAACCTCCAATAGCCAACCTCAGGGAGGCTTTACAAGTAAATGTATGACTAACACTGTTCCTGATTTTGGCCATTACAACCTGGTAGAGAAGGTGAAGACCTAAAGCCTGGCACCTTGTTGATCTGTGTGAGTGTGACCATTTATTGAGTCATTCAGTCACTGCAGATGCTGGCTTGAATGTTACTTGTCTATCATTTGACTGCCATGTTCTCAACTCCTCAGTGAAAGGAAGATGCCATCTTAATGTTCAGGAGAGGAGTTCTGCCTCCTCAATGGTGAGATGCCATTTTAGCTGTGCTTAGGATGAGTAAACTGGCCATTTTGGCCTCAGTAACTCTTTGTTTTTCCCTGGTTTGTTAAATAAACCCCATCGTTGCTCTCTGAGCCTGAGTAGTCTTGCAATTGTGCACAAAAGTGAAATACTCATACAGCGACCAGTAAACAATTTGGTCAGTGTCCTGGGCCAGTTTTATGCTCTTTGCTGCTCTGTTTCATAACTACCTTCTCTACCTTTATGCTCAATGCTCTGAGAACCTTGTAAATTTATCCTTATGATTTTATTTTGACCATAACTATCCATCATTTAATGAGAGTAAGGAAAAGGTCTCTTTCCTCAAGCTTCAAATCACATGATCCTCAGTGTGAAGGGTTCTAAGGGCAACTGACCCTAAAGACAATCTAATCTTTTCAATTATTATTCCAAATCCAGGGAGAAATTTTATCTAAGCATCATAGAAATCATATAACAGCTTTTTTTTTTTTCGTTTCAGTATGCTTACATAAGCTATTTCTTGATTTTGCACTTATTAATATTTTAAAGGGTTTTTGGAAAAAGCGCCTTAAAATTGTTTTCACATCATTAAAAAAAATATTTTGGAATAACTCCAGAAAAGGTTCCCTGTTGGGAATGGGAGAAAAAAAGATTAGGGCATGTTTTGTATTTAATGTTTCTACATAACAGATAATATTTATTTTTGTATTATACCTATTTTTTAAACTTCAGTTTGCTCTTTGGGATGTTCCTAACAGTATCATTGAGCCTAAATGTTTTTCTTAAAAAGGGTACTTCTGGGCTCTCCCTGGAGGGGCAGTGGGTTAAAGCACAGCACTTAGAAGCTAAAGCCACTTCAACAGGCAGATTGATGAAGTACACTGCTAAAGGGAGCAGAGAGTGAGACAGGAGAGGTCTGCTGTGCCATGTGGATCACCTTTGGTGCAGGGATCAAACTTGAACTGAAGAGGCCATTGCTTGGCCTAACTTTGCATTGCAGCTCTCCAACCCTGTGTGTCATCAGGGAGGGCCCTGTTGCAGTTATTTTTTTAATGAAGTCTTTAATACTCTATTATGCTATTATGTAGTTGACAAATAATCATAGTTTTACTTTCTCTTTCCCAATTTAGATTCCTGTTACATCGTTCTCCTCTCTTATTAATCTAATTACCCAATACTTCATTGGGTAATAGTGTTCAAAGTGGACATCCTTGTCTTAAACCAGAACATAATGGAAAACTTTTCATCTTTGAGAATGATGTTAGCTGGGTTTTCCATATATCTTGTTAGTTACATTGAGATATGTTCCATCTAGTCAGTTCTCTGAGTGCTTTCATCAAATATGGAAGTTGAATCTTATCAAATGTATTCTCATCATCCATTTATATAATCGAGTTTTTGTCTTTCATTTTAATGATGTGATGAGTTATGTTGATTGATTTTCAAATGTTGAACCATCCTTCTGTTGCCAAAATAAAACCCATTTTGCCATGGTGTACAATCCTTTTAATGCATCTTTGAAATCACTTTGCTAAGAGCATGTTGAGGATTTTTGCCTCTATGCTCATTAGGAAAATTCTTTTGTATGTTTCTTCATTTGTGTTGTCATTGGTTAATTGTGGTACTGGGATAATGATGTTTCATAAAAGTGTTTGGAATTATTCCCTCAATCTCAATTTTTTTGGAAGTTTCTAAAGGATAGTAGAACTCACTTATGAAACTAGCCCTTGAATTTTATTTTCTGGGTGACTTTTGATTACTCTTCAATTTCCATCCTAATTTTTATGACAATAAAGCCTGAAAAATAGGGGCCCTCCCTGGTGGCACAGAAGGTTAACCCACAGACTAAGAAGCTAAAGCCACATCAGCATGAGTTGGATCCCTGCCCTGGAGGTGATCCACATGGCATGGCAGACCTCTCCTGACCTGCCCACTGCTCCCCTCAGTAGTGTTCTTTGTTGATCTGCCTGTTCTGCTCCTCACTCTGTCTCTGGTGAATCCTCTCACCACCCCTGCACCTCTGACCTGTACCCCAGTTCTGTATGTATAAATAAATATAGTCATCCTAACTCTAGATAGCTGCATATTTCTAAGAATTTATCTCATCTAGCATATATATATTCACAGTAATTTTTTATGATTCTCTGAATTTGAGATATTGTAACTTATCTTTTGATATGATATTATTTATTTGAGTTTTTCTCTCCTTTGTAAGCATTACTAGAGATTTGTTTAATTTGTTCATATTTTTCAAAAAACTGTCTCACAGATTCATTAATTTTTAATCTTTCTTATTTCTAGCCTTCTGCTTTAATTTTTATTTATTTCTTCTACTGGATTTTGGTTTTGTTTTTCCTTATTCTTAAGTACTTTAAGGTGAAAGATAAGATTATTTATTTGAGCTCATTCTTGCCTCTTGATGTGGGCCTTTATTGCCATATACTTCCCTCTTACTACTGCTTTTTCTGTGTGCCATAAATTTTGGAATGTTGTATCATGTTTCTCGAGGTCTTCTTTGATTGCCTCATTAACCTGAAAGTTTTTCACCAGTGTAGTTTCAGTCTCCACATACCAGAGCTTTTCTATTTTCTTTCTGTGATTGATTTTCTAGTTTGATAACATTGTAGTAAAAGAAGATGCTTGGTATACTGAATTTTCATGTATTTGTTGATATTTGTCTTGTGACCCAATACATGGTCAATCCTCAGGACTGTCACATGTACACTCAAAAGAATGTGTGTTCAAATTTTGGGGGGAGATTACTCTATAAATGTCTATTAAGCAAATGTGATCATTCTCTTTTTAGGCTATTGCATCCTTATTTTTTTTTCTGTCCAGTTGATGCATCCATTTGTGAAAGTGGAGTGTTGTAATCCACAGTTACTGTTTTTTTCCCCAATGTCTGTTTTCATATTTAATAGTAAATGCCTGATATAGTTTGATGCTCCTTTATATAGTGAGCATAGGTCAATTGTTATTTTGTATCCCTAATATCTTTTCCTCTTAGTCATTATATAGTACAAACCTATCACTTGTTACCACTTTTAGCTGAAAATCTATTTTATCTGATGTAAGTGTGGCTGTCCCTGCCTTCCTTTGGGTCCCATTTCCTTATGGAAATGTTTTCAAAATCTTTACTCTGAAGGTTGGAAACTCAGAAATGTTTCCTAGAGACAGAAGAAAGATAGTTCCAGTATTCTTATATTGCCCTCCTCAAGGAAATGGATTGTTTTTTTGAAGATTTTACTCATTTTTTTAACCATATGTATATCTCTCTCCTTCCCCCAGATTCATTGTGCATTATCATCTTTAAGATTATTTGATCTTCCATTTGTTTAATAACTATCTCTAGAATTTTTTTTTAAAGATTTATTTATTTGTGCATACAGAACTGGGGTACAGGCCAGAGGCTCAGGGGCGGTGAGAGGCTTCACCAGAGACAGAGTGGGGAACAGAACAGGCAGATCGACGAAGTACACTGCTGAGGGGAGCAGCGGGCGGGTCAGGAGAGGTCTGCCACGCCATGTGGTCACCTCCGGGGCAGGCGGGAATTGAGCTCATGCAGAAGTGGCTTTAGCTTCTGAGTGCTGTGCTTTAACCCGCTGCGCCACCAGGGAGGGCCTATCTCTAGAATTTTTATCTCTCTGTTGATCTTTTTATATCCTGTATATGCATTATTTTCTTATTTGAAACTCCAATTTTGATGTTTGTTAATCTTATGTTTTAGAATATTCCTTTTTTTCTCTGAATTTTCTTGTATCTTTCTGATCAGTTGTTCTGTGTTTCCTCCCATTTTTTTCAATTTCCTTATCATGGCAATTTTGAACTTTGTTTATTATAGGAGAAAAATGTCTTCCATGATGTTGAGATTAGGTTCTGAAGAGTTGTTTTCTCTGCAGTGTAATATTTCCCTGAAGACTCAAGTTCTCTCTCTCTTTTTTTTGTCTCCCCATTATTTTATTTCTAAACAGGAAGAGAACAGATCTTCTATTTTCTCTGTAGATGGCACTACATGCCAGGGAGAACTATTCTGTAGCTTGTTCTTTAATGTGAGGGGGAAGGTCCTACTATGCTCAGTATGCCCTCAGGCCCCTTTGTGTAGTTCACCAAGGTCATGCTGGTGACTTCAAGGGTCCTGCTATGGTAGGTATACACATAGGCCCCTAGCCAGCATAAACTGATGCCATAACAATGTCTTTAGAGGGGGGGTTGCTATGCTATAGCAGGTCCTCTCAGGCCCTTTCACAGAGCTCTCATATTTCCTTACAGATAATGTCCTAGATTTTGTGTAGGCCTGCACAAGCTTAATATTTAAGGGCTTGTTGGTTTCACTTGTTGCTTGCTGGGCCATTGTGCCTCACTTGGCTCATTTGGGAAGATGACCTATTTGACTCATTCTGCTGATCCCTTGGGTCCGCTTCTCAAGATATTATTCCTAGTGTTTGGTATAATCATCTTTTTTTATTTTCTTCCATGATTTCTTGGCTTTTTTCTGCAACAATCTAGCTGTGAGTATGTGAAGGAAAGAGTCCAATATCTTCACTGTGTCACCATCTTGCCTCACACTTAAAAAATAAATTTTTAGTGAGTGAAAGAACAACACTGAAAGGAACCTTGCATTTACTGAGTGTAGCACTGAATGAAGAAACTTAATTGTGAAATTCTTGGAAGAGGTCATTGCCCTCTGCAATGCCATGAGTTTTACAACCTTTCAAAACAAATTACTATTTTCAGACTGTTGTCAATTCCTTCTTGCAAGTCTCCCCCTATTTTATTTTTTCTTTCAGGACCATACTTGAGCTTTCTAGAACTAAGAAGTATTTCTTTTCATTGAATGTATTACTTAAAAGAGATATGCTGCCAAATCATGTCTCACCAGTATGACTCACATTCTGATTGCAACATATTATACAAAATTTGTTTGCTTCAAACAAAATTTATTTGAATTTCATAATTTTCATAATTGTTTTGTTTCCTTAAGAAACAGTGTTTATATCTGGGAATCACATTCTAAGTTCCAATTATTTGTTTCATGGTAAAATCAATTTAATAGGTTATGAACCATAATTTTTGAAAAATAATTACTAGAGTGAAATGAAAAATATGGAACTACCCTACTTATTAAAGAAAAGCTTTTATTCAGTAACTTACATTTGCATGTGTGTACACTGCAATATAAAATATATTGATTACAGTAAATTGTGTCCAAAAATAGTTTTGAATATCATTGGTTTGCAAAATGCTGAAAATCTCTTAAAACAATGAACATAGCATATGGATTTATTTTTTAGCTTACAATCAGATTTATTTATTTTTAAGTTTAAAAGATCCAGTAAATATCCAATTTTCTCAGGAAATACCTTCAAGATGTAAACAGATTTTTATACGTAGTGAAAACACTCAGATAAAAATTCTCATGAGCAGTAAGAAGAGGTGATCCAGTTTTTGAAGTTCATGTAGTTAAGCCAAAAGGCATAAGTAGTGTAAGATGTCATTTATTTTACATTGTCTACAAATGAAATGAAGGTCAAGGACTTCCCAGTTTCCAGAGTTTCAATATTCATGACTTGTTTTGTTCTTATGTGCCTGCACCCAGACATCCTTCTCGATTTATCTTTTCTGCCTTTCTTCTCTCCATCCTTTTACAGTTTTTCTTATTATTTTGCTTAGAACTTAGTAAATATGTAAAGCAAACTTTACAAAAATTAAGTATTTATAGAAAATCTTACTTTTAAAAGGTTGTCAGCAAGGAGCTCTTATTTTTCCCTCCCTAAAATTGCCCAACTCTGCCAAAGCCACAAGATAAATATTTAAAGACACTCTTGTTGTTTAAAATGCTATCTGTCTTATTTAAAATGCAAAAGATTCTATGGGTGGTGGCAGTGGTCCAAAATAAATCAAAATATAAAAAAATATATAAACAGTTCTAAATTGTTTTTTCTAGTTCTTTTCATAGCTTCAAATAGCTATAAATAATGTAAGTTTATAAGAAGAATGTTGAATCTTATATTTTATTCTTTCAACATAACAAAAATTTTAGCTACATTTCACATTGTAATATGTTCTTCATTTACTGGTTCTTTTCAAAAAATGCCTTTCCCTCATTTTTACTTTATCAGTATGGTGCATAGAGAATATTTGACTTGAGGTTGAATCTATTTTCTCAAAATTTTGAGTGACTACTCTATAATGAAAGTATTATTAAAAGCAGACTTCTACAAAATGAACTTTAAGAGTAATTATTTTCTTTGAATATGAGAAGTATATTTCAAATGAACATTGAATTTTTGAACTGGATCCTTTCATGGATAATTTTTCATGTAATTTAAATATGACATTGTCTACTAGAGAACATTTAAGCTTAAGACTCCTTCATATATGTCTTGCATGAACTAAAATTAAGGATACTATCAACTTATTTTTTTTTAACAATTATTTATTTGTGCATACAGAACTGGGGTACAAGCCAGAGGCTCAGCAGCAGTGAGAGGCTTCACCAGAGACAGAATGGGGAACAGAACAGGCAGATGGATGAAGTACACTGCTGAGGGGAGCAGCGGGCAGGTCCAGAGAGGTCTGCCACACCATGTGGTCACCTCCAGGGCAGGTGGGAATCGAACTCATGCGGAAGAGGCTTTAGATTCTCAGTGCTGTGCTTTAACCTGCTGTGTCACCAGGGAGGGCCCTCAACTTAATTTTTTATCTGTTGGTTCTATGTTAATTATTTTTTGAATTATGAGTGTGCTCATTGCATCTTATAGTCAAGAACTGTGAAACTACTTTTCAGTAAGTAGTGACTGGTGAACAAGTCACATAGAGTTGGTGGGGCTCAGTAAACTCAAGTATATGGAGTTAAAGTATTGTCAGGGTAATCTCCAGGGTTGTTTTTAAATCTTTCTATCACTAAAAAATTATTTAATTCTGTTAATTAATATTTGGTAATTTAACAAATGAATTCTGATACTCCCGTAGTGTTCAAATATACTGTTCCTTTCACACTACCTAGTGTGAACTTCTTAGAAATAAATTAAAATTTATTGCTTTATATATAAATTGGTGCATTTTTTAATGGGAGGAAAAAGGTGAACGCTGAATTGGTTCAATTATTATGTAGATATTATATAAGTGGAGACATAGGGGTTTGTTAGAAAATCTCCCAAGGTAAAAGTAAACACAGTCTTCAGATTTCTCTTCCATTTGTTGAACCATATTACCAGTGAGGTGCATGTAGTTAAAAAAAAAAACCTCAAAATTAGATAGTCCACATAAGTCAGGGCACAATATAATTTGGTCAAGATATGCTGTAATGTAATAATTCACATGCCAACAATTTTATCTTTCTTCTGGTAGCTATAAAAACAAGTTTTCCTTACTTTTTAAAAGAAAAGGAAAAATTTCCATGAATACCAAATTAATTAAAATTCTGCCTAGTTATTTGAATTGTGTAGAGTAAACCTTGAGACAAAAGGAAAAAAATTTGCAGTCCCTTTATGGGGCAAGAATACTAAGATTATCTTCTTTTTGATGGAGAATAATCATCCAACCTGTCATACCTTCATGGATTGGTGAATTTAAATTTCATTCCCCTCTTACACAGAAAGTAAAGTAATGGGACTTAGATAAGCTACTCAAGTCTTGCAAAGCTTCCAGAAACTTTCATTTCTACTCATAAACTCCTCAAGAGGAGCCCTAGAGATAAAAAGATAAAAAAAGTGGCCTCATCATTGCACCCTAGAGATACTACCCCTATCCATTTTATTCTTTAGAGACACCCCAAGAAAAATAAACAATTTGGAAAGGCACAGGAACTATGTTAAATTCATCCTTCTCTTCAGTTTACCAACCTAATAAAAAAAAAAAAACTTTGTACATTTGAAATCTTCAGATATAATGAAAGTAGAAAGAGTTGAATAATGTATCCTCATGTACCCATCATTCAACTTCAATTATTGACTTGTGTCCAATCAGTTTCCCTCCACCCTCTACCACCTTCCACTTCTCAAATTATTTTGAAGGTGATCCCAAACATCACATTATTCCAGAGGTTTTAATGGTGACTATTTTCATGATTTAAATTGTTTTTCACTTTTCAGCGATGAGGAAAAATCCAAATCAAGGAAGAAAAATGAAAATGTCAGGTAAAATTATTACTGTGATTAAGATAAGTTATATAAACTTCGGATAAACCACTGAATTTTCATTATATCTATAAAATTGATATTTGTTCATCTGTCAACAAACATAAATCATGTCACCTACTTACCACACACTATCAAATGACAAACTCTTGATAAGACAAATGGTATTGAATGATTAGTGGCTTAATGAGGAAGTCAAAGAAAATATTTACGAATACCTACAAATTAAAAGGCGGGCACAAAATATCAGACCCAATGGGAAACAAAAAAAGCAGCAATTAGCATGAGGTAAACAACAGTTCAGAACCACATAAAGAAATGAGTTCAGGTAAGCAATCTTATGTTCCATCTTAAAGAACCAGAAAAAGGTGGAACAAACATCACCAAAAACCAATGGAAGGAAAGTAATAGTAAAAAATAAATGAAATATAAATCAGGAAGATAGTCATAAAAATCAATGAAAATTAGAGCTAGCGCTTTGAAAAAAAATTAATTGGAAAAACCTCTAGCTAGACTCACTAAGGAAAAAAGTAATGAAACTCTAATAAATAGAATCAGAAAAGAAAGAAGTTGCAACATACATTTCATAAATTCAGAGGAACATAATAGAGAAATAAGAGTATCTGCAGGCCATTAAATTAAATAACCTAGATGAAATAGGCAATACTTAGAGACAGACAACCTTCTGAGACTAAATTGGGAAGAAATAGAAAGACTGAACAGATCAGTCATAAGCAAGGAAATTAATGCCGCAATTAAAACTTTCTAGAAATACAAAAACTAAACTCCAGATGGTTTTACCAGTGTATTTACCAATCTTTCCAATATAAACTAATACCTATCTTCCACAAACTTTCAAAAAATGAGAAAGAAAAATTGTTTCCACACACATTTTTTGAGATGAAAATCACTTTGGTGCAAAAATCCTTAGCAAAGAAAACTCAAGAAGAAAAGGTAATGTACTATGACCAAATAGGATATATTGCAGGAACTCAAGGATTGTTCAGCATTTGAAAATCAATTCACCAGATAGAACATATCCAGGAATAAATTTAATTAAAGTGATGAAGAACCTATACAATGAAAACTATAAGACATGGTTAAAATAACAAGAAGACAACAAAATATGCAAAGATGTATCCTGCCAGTGAATTGGAAGAATTAATATTGCTAAAATGGTTGAACAGTTTGCATTCCTCCCAGGATTCCCTTTTCTCCACATCCTCACCAACATTTGTTGTTGTTGTTGTTGTTGTTGTTGTTTTAATTTGTTCCATTCTCACTGGTATAAGGTGGTATCTCATGTGTTTTTTATTTGCATTTCCCTTGTTACAAATGATGTTGAACATTTATTCATATACTGTTGGCCATTTGCATTTCTTCTTTGGAAAGGTGTCTTTTTAACTCTTCTGTCCATTGTTTTAAAAAAACTGGGTTGTTTACTTTGTTTTTGTTGAGCTTCATTAGCTCCTTTGTCATTAGTATTATGTGCAAAAATTTTCTCTCAATCAGTGGGGAGTCTCTTTGTTTTGGCTAATGTCTGTACAGACAGAATTTCTTCAATTTGATGTAATCCTAGCTGTTTATTTTTTCCTTCATTTTCTTTGCTTTAAGTGATGTGTCTTTAAAGATGCTACTGATATATATGGCATGTTGTGTTTTGCCTATATTTTCTTATATATTTTTATGATTTCAGATCTTATGTCTAATTCTTTAATCTATTTTGAATTGGTTTTTGTTCATGGTGTGAGGCAGTAATCTAGCTCCATTCTTTTATAAAGAATTATGTGCAAAAATTTTAGCAATCCAATTTTCCCAGCACCATTTATCAAAGGGCCTAACTGTCTTTGAAGGGCCTACCTTATAGGAGGAATCATAGAGAAAACAAAAAAGGAATCAGAAAAAAAGTAACCCTCATAATAAAAAATCAAAGTCATCAGGTAACTATAGATTAGAGACATTCTATAAGGGAGCACAAGGGAGAAGGACAAGGACAGTGGTGGGAAGAGGCCAGGGGAGGACAGTGGTGGGAAGAGGCCAGGGCACTATGGTGATGGTGTGCGAGGGAAGTGGGGGTTGGAACTCCATGGGGAAACCATACATTGTACAAAAGTAAAGGATGATATAATGAATACATTAAAAAAGAAAAAAAAATGCTAAAACCGCTATCTTATCCAAAGCAATATTCAGATTCAAAGCAATCCCTCCCTATTAATCCTCCAGTGGAATTCTTCAAAGAAATAGAACAAAGATTACTGAATTCATGTGGAACCACAAACAATCCTGAATAGTCAAAGCAATCCTGACAAAAAAAATAAGAAAGAACAATACTCCCAGACATCACACTATACTTCCATACTATATTAATCAGAAAAGCATGATACTGGAAGAAAAACAGATGTACAGATAGATGAACAGAATTAAGAGTGCAGAAAACAATCCACACCAATATGGATAATTATGACAAAGAAGCCAACAGAATACATAAAAGAAAGGAAAGCCTCTGCGCCAAATGGTGTTAGAAAAACTGAACAGCAGTATGCAAAGAATGAAACTACATCACCATCTCACACCTAACACAAAAGTAATTTACAATGGATTAAAGACTTGAATATAAGATTTTAAATTATTGGGAAAAAATAGGCAAAATACCCCATGATATTAGCTTCAGTGATTTTTGTGGATTCTTCTCCAAGAATAACAAAAGAGAATATAAACAAATATAGTTGTGTTAAACTAAAAACTTCTTCACAGCAAAGGAAACTGTGATTAAAACTGCTCCCTTCTGAATGAGAGCAATTATTTGCATATCATACATCTGGACAGTGGGCTGATGTCTAACAGATACACAGAACTCATACAACATGAGAAGCAGCAAACATGTAGCCTAATTTTTAAAAAAATGGGCAGAAGTATTACATAGACACTTCTCCAAAGAAGAAAAGAAGACATAAGGATGGTCACCAGGAATACATATCATCACTTATACTCAGGGAGACACAAATAAAAAATCAAATAGCATCAAATGAGATACTATCTCACCCTAGTGAGAACAACCCATATCAAAAAGCCAAAAAATAAAAGATAATGTTGTCAAGGGTATGGAGAAGGGAACCCTATACACTGTCAGTGGAAATGCAAACTGGCACACTCACTATGGGATTCAAATGGAATCTTCTAAAAAATTAAATGGAAAAAATTAAAATCATCTTTTGTATCATCTAACAATTTCACTCTTAGGTATCTACTAAGTATTAAAAAATACTGTTGTGGAAAATATTAATTTTCTTCCTTTTACTAAATATTCTTTCTGAATAAGTGAAAATTCTTCTTGTTCATTAAAAAAAATCAATTTCTATCCCACGGCTCTCCACATTTAGTTAAACTTGGAAACATAATATCTCACTTTTGAAAGAACAGTTTCTTTCAAATAGTCCTACATCTTCTGAATCTCTTTAATACAGAACACAAGTCCAGCATTCAGTATGTTCAGGGTGCAGGTCTCACTCCTTGCCTCATATAGATCTGCATTTTCATAAAACCAGGTTGGGTTGAGACAATGGGTTCTCATTTGGTTTCACTGACAAATGTGTTGCTGATCCTTCTGATACCTTCTTGATCTTGAGTAGTTTGAACACAGCTTTTTTCTTTGCAGAATCTGTACTAACTCTTATTATTTGTAGACTCGCAATCACATACATTTTTAATATGCAATCAATGGAGAATATTAAAGCTTGTTGGAGAGTTGTGTGATCTTTTCTCCATTTTCATTATTCTCAAATGTTTTGAACACGAAGTGAATATTCATTAAATAATTCATTGTTGTTCTTTAGTCAAATATTGTGAAAACAATATGTTGAGGAAATTGATTAAAAGGAGCTCCAAGCTTTGGGGACAAACTAGAATTTTCTATAGAACCAAAGATATTCAAAAGCTCCCAAATAGAAGGAGCAGAAAAGTCAAAAGTATAGCAGTTCCTAAGAATATAAAAATGCTTCAGTTTATAAATGAAAAAATGAGGTTTGAGGCATTATGTCATTTGCTTGAAGTTCTTAATGGCAAATATTGCTTGTTTATATCAATAAAAATATATTGATCAGCCAGCAATAAAGATGTTTTGGAAGCTAGACTCGGTGCCTGGCCCCTCCCCGTACTGCTTAAGTGGTTCATAGTTCACTGGGGATGGCTGCTTAGTCAGCACTCAGACAGTGGGGGTAGGCATTTTAATAGAGAAAGCGAGAAGATGAAGCCCAAAACCCAGAGAGCAAGAAATCAAGAAACACTTTCTGGATGGAGTGGACCTTCAGATTGTTCTTAAATGTCAGCAAACAAGAAGCGATTAGGAGAAAAGACTGACTCCTTAAGCCTTCCTGAATTTACATTAGTTTAAAGTATTTTGGCTTTGAGTTTCGTTTCTGTGAGTGACTCGAACTTTGAGTCAGAACATATTACTAAGGTGTAAACACCACAAAGGGAAGGAAACCAGACAAGCCTCCTCAAAAATGTCTTACACTGGCCACAAGGGGGAGCAAGTTAGACCTGGCTGAGCATGGGGCAAATGGCTCATCACATACTATAAAAGCTAGCAGCAAACAGCCTAATATTGTGGGACAAGGGCAGAACCTCTAATAAAGACAGTTTTGTTTGCTGAGTTATTTATTTTATCATTGTTCTTTTTAACAATCACCTTACCATCTAGGCAGCAAGTAGGGAATCTTCAGTAAGAATATGTAAAACGCAAATTAATTTAGACATTTATTGAGCTCCTATTATCCTCTACTTTTATGAGGCAACCTTATTTTGTAAAACTTTGGTTTCGGGTGCAGTTTCTCTCCTCAATAAATATATATATCACATTATTCCCACAGCAATATCCATTCACCTTCCACCAGCAACAAGTTGGTCTCTTGCACCTCATTCAAACCCTCCTTCTAACCCTCCTTCCCAAATCCAACCACTATTCTGTTGTCAGAGACGAAAGTTTCTCTTTGGTGTTTTTGATTTTTTTTCTTTATATTTCACAAATCAATGAAATCTTATGGTATTTGTCTTTCTTATTCTGATTTATTTCATTGAGTATAAGTACCTCAAAATCCATCCATGTCACAAATGGCAAGGTTTCTTTTTAATTTTTTTTAAAAAAGATTTATTTATTTATTTATGCATACAGAGCTGGGGTACAGGCCAGAGGTGCAGGGGTGGTGAGAGGATTCACCTGAGAGAGAGTGGGGAGCAGAACAGGCCAACTGACAAAGTACACTGTTGAGGGGAGCAGCGCCGGGTCAAGAGAGGTCTGCCAAGCCATGTGGATCACCTCCTGGGGGGGGATAGAACTTGTGCTGAAGTGTCTTTAGCTTCTTAGTGCTGTGCTTTAACCTGCTGCACCACTAGGGAGGGCATTTTTTTTTTTTCATTTTTAAAGTCATGTATATTCTTTTTTTTTTAATAATATGTTTCTTTTTACACATTTTGTGTCTTTTTCCATCTCAGTTGTAATCCCCTTGGGTTTCCCATCACCAAAATACCAGTGTGCAATTATCATAGTCCAGTGCTCTTCCCCCCAACCCCCATTTTTGAACCCAAGTCTTACTCCACCCCCATAAAATGTCTCTGGTAGATAGTTGTTCATTATTATATTATTATTATTATTATCTCCTCGCCTGGTCCTTTATACTCCTGCTATGAGTGAAGCCATCTGGTATTTTTCCTTTTCTTTCTGGCTTATTTCACTAAGCATGATCGTTTCCAGCTCCACCCATGTTGCTGCATCATGGTTTTTTTGGTTGCTGAGCAATATTCCATTATGTATATGTATCATATCTTTTTAATCCAGCCATCTACTTTTGGGCATTTGGGTTGTTTCCATGTCTTTCCAATTGTGAATAAAGCAGCAATAAACATAGGTGCAGGTGTCTTTTTGAATCAGTGTTTTTGTGTCTTTTGGGTAGATACATAGGAATGGGATTGCTGGGTCACAGGGAAGCTCCATGTTAAGCAGTTTGAGAAACCTCCAAACAGTTCTCCATAGTGGTTGTGCTAGTTTGCATTCCCATCAGCAGTGCAGGAGAGTTCCTTTTTCTCCACATCCTTGCCAACATTTGTTGTTGTTTTAAGATGTGCCATTCTCACCTGGGTGAGGTGGTATCTCATTGTGGTTTTAATTTGCATCTCCCTTATTACAAGTGATGTTGAACATTTTTTCATATGCTTGTTGGCTATCTGCATTTTCTCTTTGGAGAAGTGTTGTTTTTTTGTTTTTTGTTTTTTGTTTTTTTTTACTTTATTTTCATTGAGTTTCATCAGTTCTTTGTATATCTTTGTGAACAATCGTTTATCCTAGTTTTGTGTGAGAAAATTTCTTCCCAATCAGTGGGATGTCTGTTTGGTTTTTGTAATGTCTCCTTTGCTGTATAGAAGCTCTTGAACTTGATGTGGTCCCATGTGTTTAACCTTTCCTTCACTATGGTTGTATTGGGTGTTGTATCTTCAAAGATGTTACTGAGGTGGTGGATGTCAAGCAGTGTTTCACCCATCTTTGCTACCATCTTTTTATGGTTTTTGATCTTATGTCTAGGTTTTTAATCCACTTTGAGTTGGTTTTGTGGATGGTACGAGGTAGTGATCTACTTTTATTTACTTATTTATTTATTTGCATTTAGCTTCCCAGTTTTCCCAGCACCATTTGTTGAACAAACTTTCTTTGTTCCATTGTATCTTCTTTGCTCCTTTGTCAAAGTGTAGCTAGCTGCCCATAAGCCTTTGGGTTTATATCTGGGTTTTCTATTCGAATCCACTGATCTGTGTGTCTGTTCTTATTCCCGTATGGTGCAGTTTTGACTATTATGGCTTTGTAGTATTGCTTGAAGTTTGGGTTTGTGATGCCTCTGTTTGCTTTCCTTTTAGTCTTGAGAGTTTTGGCTATTTGAGGTCTTTTGTGACCCCATATGAATCTCATCGATATCTATTCTGTTTTTTTTTTTTTTTGAAGAATGTCATTGAGACTTTTATTGGGATAGTGTTGAATCTGTATATTGCTTTTGATAGGATGGCCATTTTGATGATGTTAGTTCTCCCAATCCATGAGCAGGGAATGTGTTTCCATTTCTTGGTGTCTTCTTGTATTTCTTTTGACAGTGTTTAGTTTTTTCTTTGTATAGGTCTTTTTACCTCTTTTGTTAGGTTGATTCCCAGATATTGATTCTTTTTGTTTTAATTGAAGAGGGGATTTTTTTTTTTTCTATTTCTGCTTCTTCGGATCTGTTGTTGTGTATAGGAAGGCCTCTGACTTTTGTGTGTTGCTATTTTTTTAAAATTTTTTAAATATTTATTTATTTATTCATATAGAACTGGGGTACAGGCCAGACATGCGGAGGGTGAGAGGATTCACCAGAGACAGAGTGGGGAGCAGAACAGGCAGATCGACTGTGTATGAAGTACACTGCTGAGGGGAGCAGCGGGCAGATCAGGAGAAGTCTACCTCGCCATGTGGATCTCCTCCGGGACAGGCGGGAATCTAACTCATGCCGGAAGTGGCTTAAGCTTCTTAGTGCTGTGCTTTAACCCGCTGCACCACCAGGGAGGGCCTGTGTGTTGATTTTATATCCTGCTACCTTACTAAACTTATTGATTAGTTTGTCTATGGAGTTTTTAGGTTTTCCCATGTAAATTAATATATCTGCAAATAAAGGCAGTTTTACTTCTTTTTTTTCCTTATTTAGATTCCTTGTATATCTTTTTCCTGTCTTATTGGTCATGTATATTCTTAAATGACATTTTACCAAACTTTATAAATTTGTAAGAGATTTGGTAGGTTTTTCTCATTTGTTTACCCAAGTTCAAACTTGAATACATTCATAGTCTAGAAAGTTATATAAGGAAAAGTTATATGAAGAACAACTCCAACATCATATGAGAGGGAATCAATCAATGTGTAAAGGATGAAATTCAAGTTGTTCACAGGGTACCAGTAGACTAAGTGTCTGATGAAAGAAATGATGAAAAATAGAACAGGCTGCAAAAATGACTCAAAGTAGAAAAAAATTTCTGAATATTCTAATTTTGTGTGAATATAGAGTTATAGAGTAGTGGTATCAGAATGCACATATCCACTCTTGGAATATAGGCTTCTGCACCTCTGGAAGAAATAGCAAATTTCTGGTCCAAGTTGAGGAATCATGTTCTGATAAATATGAATGTCTTTATAAGCAAAGTGTTCAAATACTTAAAATTAGGATGGTCATGAAAAAAAAATCAGAATGTATAGATGTCACCACTCATAAGTATTTTCCACATGCCTCCTGAGGGGGAAATAATCATCCCTCATGGACACACCACACTGTGGCCTAATGATTAATGTTATAAGTAGTAAGTTGTGAATCAACAGCTGGGCATATCTAGCCTAGATTAAACTTACTCCATGTCACTGGCATTCACTAAGCTCAATTGAGCCAAAAAATTTCCACTGTCAAAATGTATTTAATACTTATAGTAATATATGAAGTTCTAACAAAGTGCTCTAGTTGCTAGAGAGAGAAAGCAAAATGCTGGAGAGTTTCACTCATATTTGAAATAGAGAACTGACAAAAATAAAACAAAACAAAGCCTGGAAATATGACTACTGGGTTGAGGCTACTAGAGGCAGAAGTGGAGGTGGGAACAATGGCAGAAGATGACTGGTGAAGGGTATTTGTGCTGTGGTGATGTGGCATCTGAGGAGCCTAAACCTATTCCCTTGAATCATACAATGCTGTAAATTAATATTATGTCGATAATAAAAATATTTTTTAAAAGAGCTCTGGAAGGACCCTCCCTGGTGGCACAATGGGCTGACTGCAGCAGCTTCAGTGCTAGTTCATTCTCCAGCCCCAGAGATGATCCACATGGTACAATACACCTCCCTGACCCACCCACTGCTCCCCTCAGCAGTGTACTTCATTAATCTGCCTGTTCTACTCTCCACTCTGTCTCTGGTGAATCCTCTTACTGCCCCTGAAACTCTGGTTTGTACCCCAGTTCTGTATGCATAAATAAATATTTTTTAAAAAAAGAATTCTGAAAGATATTTTTTGTGGTTTGCTTTTTTTAATCTAATCTACCTCATCTATAAACATTCATATTTTTACCATTTTTACTAAATAGCTGTCCAGCAGTTATTTTTACCTCTCCACAATTTGACACATAGTCAGACTGTGCATTCCTAGCACTTTTTGATTGATTCATATGAAAATTTCTGGCAAACATGTTGAATAAAATGAAATAAATCCAGAACATTTAAATGTTGTTTTGAGTCTTTAGAGGAGGTGGTTCAAGATGGCAGCTGTTTGTCAGAAAAATGTCTTTCTATCAGGGTCTGTAGCCAAATCTAATTTCTAGGAAGACACCTTCCTATAATCTGGTATTTTAAATGATAACCATTATTTTTCTTATATCACTTCAAAATTGTAGCAATCTTTCCATTCATTGAAAATCATAAGCTCTCATCTTCAAAGATCAAATTCAGTTATGTCCAGGGTTGATTTATTTGATAGGGCCTTTACCTATATGAAATACATTTTTCTTTTTTTTCTTCTGTAGCATTCACTAAATGTAGCACACTAGCTAGCTACACTAGAAAGTTAAATGACAACCCAGGTGAAACACAGAAGGAACACCAGAACCTCTAAATATTTCTTTAGTTCTGATTTCTCATGAAAGAAAAAAAAACAGACTAAACTACTAAAAAATATTGAAGTTTTACTCTGTGCCAGGCCATTTTGAAAGTGCCATGCATATACTTCTCAGGACAGATCTATGATAGGTATATTATTAACTATTTAAAATCTGAGGTTATCAATCCGACTGATTGATCAAGATCATTCAAACAACAGATTAGAGTGTCAGGATTTAATCCAAAAATCAAGGCTTGATTTAGAAGAACCTGCTTTTCACCACAACACTGTACTTACCACCACCTTGAGAATTAGATGGTTCATGGAGTTATGTTTTTTACATTTTGATTACAGGATTATTAGACGTGAGAAATCATTTGACTTGAGATTAGACAACTTTTTTTTTTAAGATTTATTTATTTATGCATACAGAACTGGATACAGACTGGAAGTGCAGGGGCAGTGAGAGGATTCACCAGAGACAGAGTGGGGATCAGAAGAGGCTATTTGACAAAGTACACTGCTGAGGGGAGCAGCTGGTGGATTAGGAGAGGTCTGCCACACCATGTGGGTCAGCTCCCTGACTGGGGATTGAACTTGTGCTGAAATAGCTGTGGCTAGCTTCATAGTGCTGTGCTTTAACCCATTGTGCCACCAGTGAAGGCTTGAGATTATACAACATTTTAATTTTTGTCAATAATTTTCATTTAATTCCATTTATTTCTCTCATACTATTGAAAGGTACTTATTTCTTTCATATTTACTTAACTTTTCTTATGTATTTCCCTTGTCTCCTCAACAAGATTTCACGTTCATAAATATTCTCTGAAATACCTGTGCTTATTGTAGTATCCTTCATATAGAAAGTCTTCAGGGATAGGCTAACATGAGTTTCTGGGAATAGAATTCTATCTCAACTTCATCCTTCCCTCCCAAACTGTCTGGGGTTATTAAGTGACTTATTATTTCATTCATACATTCATTTTAGAGCAGTTTTAGGCTTATTAAAAGGAAGGTAGGTAACTTTTCCACAAATGTCTCATCTCCCCCATTATTAAAATGTACCATATCATATAATAGTATGTAGTGTTTCAGACTGGTTCTCTCAGTGCATTTTTATTTCCTTTAGGCTGTTTCTTGGCTTAAATGCTTTTTTTTTTTTTAGTGTTAAACTATATTCCATTGTCTGATATACTATATTTATTCATTTCATCTACTGAAAGACATCTTGGTTATTTCCAAAGTTTAACAATAAACTTGTGAATAAACCTGTATCTTTATACTGTTTTGTGTGTAAACATAACCTTCAATTCGTTGGGCAAATACCAAAGAGTATGACTGCTAGATCAAATGGTAAGAGTATGCTCAGTTTCTTGGGGAAAATGTCACCAAATTGGTGACATTAACAAGATGAATGACTAACAATTATCCAGAAGGAGATTTATTAGAATTATGTCCTGAAAATGCAACAGCACAGTGTAAGATTGAAACACCTCCTGCACCTCAGAGATGCACATTAACTGCACTAGATGGTACATGAAGGAAATCCATACATCGGCACGATAGAAGGTTGGTAGAAAGAATTGCCTGGAGGTATAGTCTGGGGTGGGGAACACAGACCACTGCTGACCCAGCCAATGTTCTACAGAGAGGAAAGCAGTCAGCAGAGAGATATATGTTCTTGGCTCAGGTGAACACTATTCAGAGGATCTGGGATGCATACAAGCTGGAACTGTCAAATGGAATAAGAGAAAATGCACTCTGAAGCATACTCCTCATTCCCTGTACCTCAGATTCTCAGAACTGGGACCAGAGAAAGGAGAAAGGAGGAATCCTTCACATCTGAGGGTGATATCTCAGTGCATCATGGTGGATAGATAGGTTGAGATCAAGTTCCCTAAACACAATGTTAAGCACACACACACACACACAGAACAGATGAAAAGAAGATTCAGATGTCCACTGATAGATTTCTAGGACAGTTCACAGTGCATTTTCACTAAGACTGGTGGCTTGCTGCAGGAATCAGAGGAAGGAAGTGAAGAGGAGTATGTCCAGAAAACTAGATATCCCAACCAGTAAGATAAGCTGGGAGGGAATGGGATGCAGTCAGTTATCTATGGGTCTAAGGAGCACAGTGAAATGTACCACAAGGACATTTCAGAAAGTCATCTATTGGCACAGATCTGTCCCAGGGCACTGAGAGTTCTGCCACTGGCACAGGCAAAGAAAGCTTCCTACACACCCCTACCAGGAGTAAAAGAACACAGAGATTTCAGATAGAGCTGGGCAAGGCTCAGTCATGAAACCAATAGCAGTAGGAAAAGCAAGTGGGATAGGTATATTTCACACACTTGAAGAGAATCAATCAGGAATACACCTCTTGTAGCCCAGGTGGTGCATGGGGTAGAAGATGTAGCAGCTATGGTGGCTGTCACTGCCTTTAGCTATTGATGGAAACTCAAGCATGCTTTGCCTGTCAAGGTCAACTGAGTCCAAGAGCAAAGTACTGTGAACGTTATCTATCCCGCCTCACCAGGAGATGCAACCTCGGTGGAACATGAACCAGCACAGAATGGAGCAGTGAGCATAGACAAGAACTCAGAATAGCTGAAGCATTGACCAGCATGCTTTGGTGAGAGTGGAGATGAGGTAGAAATGACCACCCTCACCACTCAGCAAGACTGAGTATGATTACTTCAGACCAAATCTCCCTTCCTGCTCCATCTCTTGCCAAAGTAAACAAAGGGAAAAGAAACAAAATGGAAACTGCAATACCCCAACACAAGTGTGGCAACACAACTACCTAAGAAGAAAGGAACAGATGAAAACAAGATGAGAAAGCAATCAGAGGAATTGGTGTTCTGGTACACATATGTAATGAGTGTAAAAATATAGGGTTTATCAAACAAAAGTTTAAGCAATATTAAAAATACTAAAAGAACTACTTGAAGGTCAAAGAATAGATAGGTAAAAGATCTTTGGAAGGTGATCCAGGAACAACAAGAAATCTTCACTAGAGAAATTAAAAAATGCTAAAATATCACAAAGAGACTGAATGAAAGGAAATATGCAAAGTGCTTTAAATAAAATTAAAATGACAGAAGAAAAAGTCAGAACTAGAAGATCAAATGACCAAATCACCCAGAAAAACAGAGAAAGAAGACTTAAGGAAATTCTGTGAGAAATATCAGAGTCATTTGTAAAAGGAAACATAAGGATGATGGATATTCCAGAGAGTGAAGAGAAGAGAAGGAAGCAGAGGATTCACTCAAAGAAATAACAGCTGAGAATTTCCCAAGCTAAGGAACAAAATACACATGAATGTCCAGAAGCAGAAAACATACAAATTTTTAATTCTAAAATGAAGCCCAACAAGAAACATCATTATTTTTTTCCCACTGACATTATTTATTTATTTATTTATTTATTTTATTACAAAGTTTATTTTTACATCATTTTGCACATTTTTTTTTCCATCTCGATTGTAATCCCCGCGGGTTTCCCATCACCAAATCACCCCTGTGCCACTACCATAGTCACGTGCATTTCCCTCCCTTCCCCCCCCCACCTGTTTTTGATCCCATTCCCACTCCACCCCCACAGAATGTCTCTGGTATATGGTTGTTCATTATTTTTGTTATTTTCTCGCATGGTCCATTATACTCCTGCTATGAGTGAAACCATCTGGTATTTTTCTTTCTCTTTCTGGCTTATCTCACTAAGCATGATCTTTTCCAGCTCCATCCAAGTTGCTGCAAAAGACATGTGTTTCTCTTTTTTGGTTGCTGAGTAATATTCCATTGTATATATGTACCACATCTTTCTAATCCAGTCATCTACTTTTGGGCATTTGGGCTGCTTCCATGTTTTTCCAATTGTAAATAAAGCAGCAATAAACATGGGGGTACAGGTATCTTTTTCAATCAGTGTTTTTGTGTCTTTTGGGTAGATACCTAGGAGTGGGATTGCTGGGTCGTAGGGAAGCTCCATGTTTAGCAGTTTGAGGAACCTCCAAACAGAGAAACATCATTATTAAAGCATCAAAGATAAAGAAGAAAAGTTTCAGGAAGACAGGAAAAGAATTAAGTTATAAAGGCATTCAAATGAAGATTTCCCAGAATTTAACTCCAGTTACCCTCCAGGCAAAAAGAAGAATGATGTGAGCACAAATATATGTAGATTCAAGAACAGCCAAAATGACTTTTTCCTTCAAAATTATCATTCAACTATAAAGGTGAAATAAATGATTTCCCAGAAAACAGAGGTTAATAGGGTTTATCACCACCAGACCAGCTCTATAAAGAAATACTGAAGAATTTTTTCTACAATAAGGGGAAAAATGAGACACCAAATCCTGAAGTGACAGGAAGAATAAAAATCAGAAGCATGAACAAGAATTTTATGAGTCAGCAGCAAAAGGGAGGAAGAAAAAGACAGAACCTGTATAGTTAAATGTGAGTGTTTAAACCAACTCATCATGGACATTTTTAGACATGATAAATTTGATATAGCCCCCATGGTAGCCCTAACCAAAATCACAATAGAGAAAACAGAATAACAAAACAGAAATCTCTAGCGAGAGCCATACAAACAAAAGACGAGAGAGAAGCAAGCAGAAAAACAGCAAATGAAAGGTTGAGCAAAGAAAACAGAATGACAGCTTTAAACACCGTATATCAATCATTGCCCTACACATTTATGACCAGAACTCACCAATTAAAAGGCACAGAATTACAAATTGCATTAATAAATGTATTACGGTTATTTTTTTAGCACATTTAAAATACATAAACAAATTTAAACTGAAAGGTTGAAGGAGACACTTCAAGCCAATAACTCAGTAAAGCAAAAACTGTTATTCTCTTGTCTGATAAGCCAGACTTATTCCAAAAGAGGCAATCCTAATGATCAAAGAAGCAATTCATTAAAAAGACTTAACTGTCATTTATATTTATTTACCTAAAACAGGGCCACCTAGTTCAGTAAATAACCTATTAAGAGGTCTAAAACAATATACTGGGGCCCTCACTGGTGGCATAGCAGGTTAAAGCACAGCACTAAGAAGCTAAAGCCACTTCAGCATGAGTTGATCCCTGCTCGCCCCAGGGGGGGGGGGGTTCCACATGGCAGGCAGACCTCTCCTGACTTGCCCACTGCTCCCCTTAGCAGTGTACTTTGTCAGTCGGCCTGTTTTGCTCCCCACTATCTCTGTGAATCCTCTCACCACCTCTGCACCTCTGGCCTATACTCCAGTTCTGTATGCATGAATAAATAAATCTTGATTAAAAATATATATATATATATACTTACAAAATACACATATTATCAGAAATCTCAGCACTCCACTGACACAAAGGGATTGCACATCCAGACTGAAAATTAACAAGGGAATAAATACCTTAAATTCAGTGTTGGACCGAGCAGTTTTAATAGACATCTGCTCTGCGAGCTCTCCATCCAGAAATAAGTGAATACAGCAGTTTTAATAGAGCTCTGCGAGCTCTCCATCCAGAAATAAGTGAATACAGTTTCTTATAAGTTGGACATGGAACACTCCCAAGAACAGATTATATGCTGGGACACAAAACATTTCTGAAAATAGAAAATAAAAAGTCAAAACTAGCAAGCTGAACATAGAACTAAGGCATACAGCAAAGAAGAGGGATGAGCACAAGGAAATAGAGTGATGTCTCATGGATGGGAGAATATGGGAACTAAAATGATAGAAGAAAAAATTTTAATTAGCAGAAGTAGAAATTATATATAATATCATCTCAATTCACCATGCTATAAACCTATAAACCTATGCTATAAACCACCAAAAGGATCCTGGAGTCAACCAAAACATGTAAAGACTAAACAAAATGCTTCTGAACAACTAGGTAAATGAGGAAATCAAAAAAGATTCCTATCCTCCCTGGTGGAGCATAGGGTTAAAGCACAGCACTACTAAGATAAATCCACTTCAGTATGAGTTAGACCCCCAGCAGTGTAGGGAGACCCAATGGTGCGACAGACCTGTCCTGAACTGCCCGCTGCTCCCCTCAGCAGTGTACTTCCATGATTGGCCTGTTCTGCTCCCCACTGTGTCTCTGGTGAATCTACTCACTGCCCCTGCACCTCTGGCCTGTGCCCCAGTTCTGTATGCATAAATAAATAAATATTAAAAAATAAAGAAGTGAGAGCCCTTCCTGGTGGCGCAGCGGGTTAAAAGCACAGTACAAAGAAGCTTAAGCCACTTCCGCATGAGTTCGATCCCTGCCTGCACGGGAGGAGATCCACAGGGGGAAACAGACCTCTCCTGACCCGCCCGCTGCTCCCCTCAGCAGTGTACTTCGATGATCTTCCTGTTCTGCTCCCCACTGTGTCTCTGGTGAATCCTCTCAGCCTCCGCATCTCTGGCCTGTACCCCAGTTCTGTATGAATAAATAAATAAAATCTTTAAAAAAATAAAGAAAGAAATGAAAAAGTATGTGGAGAATAACAAAAACAGAGCAAAGATACCAGATCCTCTGGCTACCCTGCAGGCAATACTACATGGGAAGTTCATAGTGATAGAGGTGCACATAGAAAAAAGCAAGTAAAAACCCAACTTAAGCCCATAAAACTCAAAATACAAGAATAAAAATGGGGAAAGAGATAGACACCTCTCTAAGGAAGACACATGGAAGAACTATAGTCATTATGATGAAACAGTGGCAACCCAGGGGGACTCGGTGTGATGCAGGTGAAGGTGCCTCACATCTATGCATAAGAAAGGAGCAGACAGCGAGAAACAATGCCAGGGTTTATTTACACACACACACACTCATGCACGTATGCATGCACACACACAGAAAAAGAGAGAATTTGTAGGTTGCCATGTGGTCAAATGCCATCTGTCCTACACCATGAAGTGTCTGCAGAAAAGACTGGACTCCAAGGCAAAGCTGTACATGTTAAACTTGTGAGTTCTCCACAGACATCACTCCTCACCATCCATTTTAACTGCGAAGAACCAGCAGTTCAATGTGCTAAATTGCCATAGTGCCTCCTTCTATGTTGACTACGAACACCATTCACTGACTTGAAGAGTGGACCTCGGTGCACCTTTTACTATTTCCCCATTTTCAATTTGTGTTACAATTTCTATAGTGATGAAAGCTGTAAAATTAAAAGCCCATGCCAGGACCTCCCTGATGGTGCAAAGCTTAAAGTCTCAGGACTATTAAGCAGTCATCAACCACAGCAGCCAGCCACTGCCACATGGCAGAGCAGACAACTCCTGTTTTTCTGCTGCTCCCCTCAGCACTGTAATTCAGTAGATCCTTCTGTTCTGCTCCCCAAACTGTCTCTGGAGAATCCTCTCATTACCCCACCCTACACTGCTAGCCTGTTCCTCAGTTCTTGGATGCATAAATAAAACAATGAATCTTTTTTAAAAATTAAAAGCCCAGTCAAAACCATGTTGTTCTTTCATAGATTCAAAACCAATTTTGCAAAGCGGGGTGTGTTGTCAGCAGAGATTATTGTTTCAGAAGACTTCCTACATACCTTAGACTTGGAAAGAAGAAAAAAGTTTAGTTAGAGCAATTACTAAGGAAAGCCCCTGGTGTTAGTCATCATCTCAGGGTTTCCACTGCTCACTAGGAAATTAACCCTGGAATATCCTGCCACAGAAATTGGAAGAAAGAAAAATATTTGCCCTAAACAAATATCTCAGTTCTTCAGTAGGTCACAAGACCAAGTGGTTTGGGTCTCAGAGTCATCATCTTCCAGGGCTTTCTTCACTTTGGAGTGAGGCACCCAGGGTTTTATGCCTGCAAATTTTAATGAAGTATGAGTGATTGCCAAAATATCTGAAGTACCATACTATTTTTTGACAATTGGGTTTGGACCACTCACTAAGACAGGTTTTGCTTAAGACCCAATCAGAGTCTGAGAAGATACAGTACAGGTTATGAGTGCCATCTAAAACATGTTTTATGTACTGTTTGATCCTTCATTCTCGTTCTCTGTTGTATGCAGTGTTCAAAACCTAAGTTTTGTCTTTGGAATGACAATTGTCTTTGGGAGACAATTCCTAAGTGGCCCACTTCTAGGGGCTACTTTCATCCAAAGGAGGGCAATAGACAGTGCCTGTTCCCAATGTAATGGAATCTTGGCATGGTAGGCCAAGGTCTTCTTTAAGGTATTATTCATTTTCTCATTTTGTCCTGTAGCATGTGTTTGCCAAGCAGCATGAAGCTTCCAAGTAGTCTATAAAGCATTACTTACTTTCTGAGTGAGTAAAGCATTTGCATCTTATACAATTGTCACTTAGAATGGAGTTAGACAAACTGAGAATTATTTCCTTCAGCAATTGCTTAACCACTGTCAAAGCAGTTTCGGTACTGAAAGGAAATGCTTCCACCCAACCTAACAAGGTATCCACAAAGACAAGAAAATCCTAATAATTCTCAGTGGGTCCATTTTCAAATCTTTGAAATGGCACATGCCCCAACATTGAACCCAAATATATTTAGGGTATAAATCAGTCTTGGGGTTTTTCTTCTTTTCAAAACATGTATTTTTTTATACCTACAAGAACTAGGGTACAGGCCAGAGATGCAGAGCATAAGAGGATTCACCAGAAACAGAGTAGGGAGCAGAACACGCAAATCTACTGAAACAGACTGCTGAGAGGAGCAGTGGTTGGGTAAGGAGAGGAATGCCATGCCATGTGGATCACCTCCCTGACCAGAGATTGAACTTGTGCTGCAATTGCTGCAGACAGCTTCATAGTGGTGCACGTTAATCCATTATGCCATCAGGGAAGGCCCCGTGGGATTATTCCTAGTGCATAAATGAGTGATCTGTTGAGCCTCTGTTTGCAAATCCTTTAAATACAAATCCTTTAAATACAAATCCTTTATGGTCATGCAGCTTCTAGCTCCCACAATAGTATCTCTCACACAGATATTTTAACACAAATTAGACGAGGGTCTCTGGAAGTGGTATAGTTCCATGTGAATTAATTCTACAAATAGTCTGGGATAAAAGTTAGTGAATCTCTATTCACAGGCCCTCTCCTCATCCTGATCAGTCTATTTGGAGAAAAATAAGTAAGTCCATGAAAGATGAATGTCCCCTGGAGAGTAGAACAAGTAGTTCCCCTAGCCTTTTGCAATTGCAGATTTACCCCTTTTCATGTCCAGGACAATGACTCACTGCTGCAGGTGATGGCAAAGCCTTCAGCAAGACCAAGGTCCCTAGTGAGTACAGAATGTTTTTGTTTCTGGCTGTAACATTGTCCCTTTCCTGCCATATCACACCAGGTGTGTGTTAATCCATAAAGAGATGCTTTGGGGTCATATATCTGCTTACTTCCTTGCCTTCAGAGGGTTCCAGGACTTGGTCAGGACTGTAAATTCAGGCTTATGTGCCAGGCTCCCTGATGGGAGGACCTTGGAATCTATAGTGTACTAAAGCATATTACTGCATATCCTGGACATCAGCAGAATGTCTGCTTCATAAGACTGTTCACATCTTCAAGCTGATCAGACAAGTCTGGTTGGCTATCAAATACTGTGTTATAGTTCTAGAAAGTTATGGGTTAAACTACAAGGCTATGGCTAGATAGTTATGGGTTAAGATCTCAAGGCTCTCTGCATTGATTGGGAGCAGTCAGCTGGATTTAAACAGTAATGACTTGCAAATGCATATTAGGGTTATCTAAGCTGCTTGATATTTCCCCATGTGCTCAGAAGTAAACCAAAGTCTACCCGTCTGTTCTAGCAATGTTAAAATCTGGTGTGTCCATAAAGAATGATGGGCTGACCTAGGATAAATTTCTCTGATTCTTGCAGAACAGCCCACAAATACAGGGTCATCTCTTACTGGTGTGGTCCAGATATTTAGACAGGTATAGGATTGTGTGCATTAATAATTGAATTAACATTCCTAGGCCAACATCCTGTCTCTCAGCCACATAGAATCAGAAAGTCTCCCTAGAATTTGATAGGTCTAAGGCTGATGCTGAAATCAGTGTTCCTTATACATTATCAAAGGTCTGTTTCACTTAGGAGTCCAAAGTAAAAGTTTGGAGTTCAGGCTTTGAGATCTTCATTTTAGGAGTTGTGTTATTAGCTGAAAGTTATGTATCTAAATTTTGCAAAACCCAACCATTCCCCAAAATCCATGGAATTAACTTTGATTGCTAGAGAATTTAAGAACTGAAATAACATTCTCTCTGTAACATAAGATTTCATTTGCTTTTTTTTCAGCTCAAATCCCAATATGCCAACTTTTGTTTACCTATCCAAGTCTTCTGAGATGACAACTTGTAGCCACATTCTGCCAAGTGGTTAAAACTAATATGGCATTCTATAAAGCAGATTCATAGTCACAGCTGGCAATCGGTGAATTATTCATACAAAGACCGTGTACTAGTTGGGTCTTTCTGAGGTAACTGGCCAGTATTTCTCTGAAAATATTTTTCAGAATTCGCAAACCCTTTTGGACATATAGCCCAGCAATATTGCAAAGTTCTTTTGGACTCAAGGTCCTGCCATTCAAAAGCAAAAGGTATTTGATCCTGGGCATTTAGTGGGAGTCATATAAAAACATACTCAACTTCAGTGCTGAGACAGTTTCCAGGGCATAAGTATCTGTAAGGATGGACATCTCAGTAAATGCCCTAAGCTCCTGAGAAAATGGTATTCATCTCCGTGGCATTTCTTTACCAGTAAAATAGGAATATTGTAGGGAGAACTTCAGGACCAAAGGAGACCTGACTGGTCTCATTAACTTTGTTCATACTGACTAATCTCACCACAAGTCCCCCTCTTTTAAAGAACATTGCTTTCTCCCTGGAGCTGTTGTCCCTTCCACTACTTCTATTATTTACAGGTTATGTAAAATTTCATCAGTAAAAGAAAATTGTTTTATTTTCCCTTTTGTAGATTTCTGTGAGAATCACATTTTGATGGAACACCCTGAGTGTAACCTAGAATCACAAGGCATGTTCTTTGGGTATTCATCTGTGCAGCCTATGATACTGGGTAATTTCCTTTAGAGGTCTTGGTCAAGAAGGGAAATTGGACACTTCCACATAAATCTCTGTTGGAGGTTTAGTCCCCAAATTGACAATCTAGGAGTTGGAAGGCTTTCTTGCATGGCTAGCCCAAAATCCTGATACAGTCCTCTTGCTGGTTTGAGCTAATTTGGGTATCAAATTTGAATAGGTTGTTCCAATGTCTGCCAAAAAAAAAAAAATCAATTAAATGGTCCCTGATAATGAGAATTACCCAGAACTCCAAAGGAGTTATCATAATAGGCATTTTCATGTTGAGTGGTGTTCATGGACTTCCCCCTTTTTCATCTGAGTTTCCATCATGGACTACCTTTCTTTTCCCCTCTGTGTCTACATTCCTTTAACTTTGCTGGTAATATTTTCTATGATAAATGCCTGAATCTGCATTCTGTCTTAGCCTGATTCCTTTCCTTTCTTCTCACTTTCTCATTTCTCCTTTTCTTGTCCCCAAATTGGGACATCTGTCCTTCCAATGCCCCTTTTCTTGGCAATAAGCAAAATAATTATTTCTCAAGAGCACACTTTCCCTGCTAGCTCCTAATGTAATTTCATTCTTCCTTCTAAATTCTGTACTCTCTCTGAATGTAGTTGTAATCTTTGTTTCCTCTCAAACATTCTAAAAGCTAAATACACCAATTGGGAAAAACTCATTTCCACAGTACCTCCTACCTTGGCTTCTCCTTTTATATATAGAGTACTCAGCTCAATAAATGTCATATTGGTCATCAGAGCATTTTCTGGACTATCTAGATTGACATCTGTGCAAATACTCTGGATATTCCTTTTGGGAAACTAAATTGGATCCTTTACTGGCTTATTGCTGAAGCTTTACTATCTCATCAAAACTATTTTGCTTATGTATGCCCTGCCCCAGGCCTAGTAATAAGTATCTCTTATAATGTTGTAGTCTTTTATTCCTTCCTATTTGTGTTTCCATTTAAGGTCTGCCATTTAAGATAGCTTCTCTTGGTTCTGAGGTTTCTAGATCCTATATCTTGTGGAGATAGTGAGTCTCTTCACTGTTCTTCTCTCAACCATCATTAGTTGTTTATATACATGGGTGGTTTTTCTACTCACATAAGTCAATGGAAGACAAAAATGAAGTAAACAAACCAGTCATCCTTTTAGGCTAGAGTGCTGGAGGAAGACCTTCTTCAACTTAGGAAGTCCTGGTAGAAAACAGGGTGTGTGAGCAGTAGTCTCCAGGAGCTTGCCTCTGTCCTGTTCAATCTAACAAAAGTGAATTGGCCAAAGGAAGTGTTCTCTCCAAGGCAACTCCTTTCGTAAAATTTTGCTTCATGTGGTATGAGAAGAAGAAGCCAATACAATACTATTCTCAGTAGGAGGGGGGCAGGTATAGGGAAACTCCCTAGGTGTTGATTTCTTAAAAAAGATTCTTTGTTGATGGGATCAGTATTTTCAGTGTTTTCTCCTGATCCTGATGGGATCAGAAGTTATTGTCTTCTCCTTCCTGGTCTTCCTGGATACAGCTATCAGGGTAAGAGAAAGGCTGCTCCCTTATTTATGTCATCAATCAGGGCGCTGACTTTTCTAAAAAAAAAAAAAATCTAGAGACTAAAGGCACATAAAGGGAGAGTTCACCACATCTTTCTGATCTTCAACAAAATTTGTCCCATAGCAAAATAGAGATTTATGTTAAAAGCATGTAGGCCAAGCAGTGTTAGAGTAAAAAACAACACTTCCTTGACATTGATTCTCAACTTAACTTGCTTCATTCATCCAGAATGTGCCCAAGAAGACTGTTAGAGCAGAAAGCTTTTTTGTCTCTCTCAAACAAAAACAAAGTTGTGGGAAATGGTTAAACATGAAATGAAGGATATTATCAGCATCACAAGTACTAAAATAACATTTAAAAATCGGGCCCTCCATGGTGGCACAGTGGCTTAAAGCACAACACTAAGAAACTAAAACCATTTCAGGATGCATTTGATCTCCACCCCAGAGGTGATCCACATGGTGCAGCAGACCTCTTTTGACCTGCCCACTGCTTCCCCCAGCAGTGTACTTAGTCAGTCTGCCTGTTCTGCTTCCCATTCTGTCTCTAGTGAATCCTCTCACCGCCTCTACACCTCTAGCCTGTACCCCAGTTCTGTATGCATAAATAAGTAAATCTTTAAAAAAAAAATAAGCATATGCCTCCAGAACCTCTGTAAAACCAAAATCAGTCACTGCACACTAGAAGAACCAAACATAAATTAAAGAAGAACCCATGTCTAGATGAAAATACAAACAGAGAGAGAGATATCTAATGAAGCAAAATTCAACTTTTCTAAATTAGAGACAGAAAAACCCCACCACATGTTCAACAATTGCTATATTTTTATGGTAGCCAATGCAATAATTATTTCCTTTGGCTGGCCAAACCATTGGTATCCACTTTGAGTACCAACCTGAAACAGAAGAAACTCAGAGTTCTGGGGATAACCCAGTTTGTCGGTCCTCACCGGTGAGCTTAAGAATGAAGGAAACAAACCATAAGCAGACACTTGGTGTCAAACCAAGTGAATTTTATTGCACATAGAGAGTGAGAAAGGGAAGAGCTGAGGGGGAGGTGGTGAGAAAGGATTCATATGCTAACATGTGGCCAAAGCCTACTCCAGATAATTTCAACAGAGCACAAACCAAGTTCCACACTAAAGCCTCAAATGGTAAACTGATAGTTTCTCCAAATACATTCCTCCTGGCAAGCAGTTTTAGTTGCCAAAGTACCAGTGGTTTCAACTGCCAACCTCCAGCAGCTTAACTGACAAAGTTCCAGTTCTGTCACCTTTTCCTACAGTCCCTGCTCATGGAGTGGAAAGTGAAATTTCCACCTTCTATCATCCAGTTGATTATGAGTTCCGTCCACTGGCTTAGGAGTTCTCACTGTTTTTCTTACAGTTACTTATCAGGAAAATGAAAATAAGATACACAATCAGATCTCATCTTACACCTTTGAAACTGCTCCACATGATGACCAGAAACATCAAGTGTTGGTGAGGGCATGGAGAAAGTTGTAAGTCCAAAATAGAAAGCAAATATCAAATGGGCTTAACTCACTCATATTTGAAATATAGATAAATAGATCAAATAAAAAAAATAAAACAAACTCTAGAAATCTGACTGAAAACTGAAACTATAATATGGCATGAAAGATGGAGAGCAACATGGGTCGATGACACAAAGGACTGTGGGTGACTTGGTGATGGTGTTATGTGGTATCATAATCTGAAAAAGTGTGATACCCAAATCACATATAGTCTTGTAAACCAATATCATCAAACTAGAAAGTAAATAAATACTTTCTAAAAATTGGCCTTTGAATTACTAAAGTGGTAAAAAAAAGTTTCTACTGAGAGTCAGCTTGTCAATATGCATAAAATAATTTGCTAGGATTTTGATTTGCATCTGGGTTTATATTTAATACATTCTCCATCTTCCTAGTAAGGGAGGCTCTGGCATAAGCAAGCATATATTAGGAAAATCCTCTCTCCTCCAATACACTCTTAATTTTAAAAATTAAGAAAGACTATGAGAACTATTCTACTTCACTAGGAAGAGCAACATAAGCATAATTCATACGCCAGAAGAAGAGAGAAGGGGATCAGAGATCTTAGTCAAAGAAATAATAGGGGGAAACTTCCCAAAGTATGGTAAGGCATTGACTATTCAAGAAGATACAAATAACACCTGGTTATTATAAATGCAACAATCTCTACACCAAGACACAAAATAACAAAATTGTCAGAGTTTGAGACAAAGATAGAATATGAAGTCAGTTGCAGGAAGGAAACATGAGACTTATGAAAGAACTCATATAAAGATTTATCAGACTCCTCAGTAGAAACTTTGCAGCTGAGTACAGAGAGAAACAACATGTTCAAAATACTCAAAGGTAAATACTCATAGCCAAAAGGCATATCCCGTAATATTCACTTTTAGATAGGGGGGAAAAAGCTTTTCCCAAACAAGAAGTAAAGGAGATTGCCATCAGGAGATCATTTTGAATGAAATGTTGAAAAGAACCATTCTATCTAAAACTAAACATTTAGACTCTAAGAACAGCTAGTAGTTTTCAGAAGGGGAGAGGGAAAAGGTGTGAATAAATCAGGTACAAAGGATAAATTTATAGTGAAGTATAGTATTGGGTTTTTAGTAATGAGTTTAATGTGGAATGTACATGTGTTGACTTTTAATGACACACACCTGAAAATTAGATAATGTTATAACATAATGCCATTTAAAAAACTAAATAAGCAAATCAATGAATTAATAAATGGTTATTTATTGTATTCTCATCAGCAATCATGAGAGTTCTATTGTTTCATATTCTCACTAGCATTTTTGCTAATTATAGTAGGTGTGTGCCATGGTATCTCAGTATTATTTCATTTTACTTTTTTTTTTGATGATTTATGGCTTATTTTCACATGCTAACTTTTCATCACTGTATCTTCTTTGGTGCAGTGTCTTTTAGGATCTTATGTCAATTTTCAACTTATTTGATCTGACGTAAAAATATTCACAAATTTCTTTATTTTTTAAAATAAAATATTTATCAAAGTAATGTTGGTTCTAGTACTGTATATGAATTTTTAGGGGTATAGGTTCACACCTCTTCAAGTGTATACTTATATACCCTGCCCACTACCAAATAATACTTCCACTATAATACTTGGACCCCCTTTCTATTTACTTCCACTCTGTTGGTCCATTTTTTAATAATGTTGTTTTGTAACTGGTGGTTGAAGCCAATAGACTATTACAAGTGTTGCCCCTGAGGGTGTTGCTGGTGAGAATAGTTAGCCCCAGGGAAAATTCTATAAAGTATCAACTTGGGGGTGGGAGTATAGATAAGAAATACAAGGGACCTTGATTTATTAAGTCTTCAAAATTCAGCATTTTCAGATCTTTAGCATTTGGGGTCAGCAGATTTTGGCCCCCACTGTGCTGATCTTCCAGAAAGCTATTGTGGGCCTCTAAAGGAACCTCCAGCAGCCAGACTCAGAGAGGAAAAGGCAGAGGCTTTGCAAGTAGCCAAGCAGCTAAAATTGTTCCCAGTTTTGCTGCAGTTACAGCCTGGCAGAGAACACGAAGACCTGGACCCAGGCGCCTCACTGAGCTGCACGAGTGTGGCCATTCGTCAGGTTGTTCAGCCCCTGCAGCTACTGTCTTCAGTGTCGGTTGTCTGGTGCTGCACTGGAATATCCTGGCAGCTCTGGGAACATCTCCTGTTGTGTCCTCTGTTATCTTCATGAGTTGAAACCTGGCCTGGAGTCTGGCTGCTGCACGTCAGCAGTGGCAGAAAGATGCCATCTTAGCTGCTTTTGTCTAGGACTTAAACACAGGACACTTTAGGGCAGGTAAAGGTCATTTTTGGCCTCATTAACTCTGTTTTCCCCTGGTTTGTCAAAAAAAATCCCATTGTTGTCGTTCCCTAAGCCCGAGTAGTCTTACAATTGTGTGCACAGGTGAAGAACTCAGACAGTGACCAGTAAACTAGTTGGGCAGTGTTCAGAGCCGGTTTTAGTGCCCCCTTGCTGCTGCTGTGTATCTGTTTGCTTTTCAAGTTGATGATAGGGGCTCTTTGTGTATTTTAGGTAACAGCTTCTTTCAAAGATGTATTTTTCATGCCAGTTGGTGGCTTGTCTTTCCATTATCTTGATGTCTTTCACAGAGAAATTCTTAGTTTTAATGATATCCAGTTTATCAATTCTTTCTTTTAAGGGTAATGTCTTTGATGTTATATCTAAAAACTCTGTAAAATTCAAGATTATCTTGGTTTTCTAGATTAGCACAGTGGGGGCCAAAATCTGCTGACCCCAATGTTGAAGATCTGGAAATGCTGAATTTTGAAGACTTAATAAATCAGGGTCCCTTGTATTTCTTATCTGTAGTCCCACCCCCAAGTTGATACTTTTTAGAATTTTCCTTGGGGCTACAATTCATTTTGAATTATTTATTGTGTGTACAGTCTATCCGGACTCATTTTTTTTTAAAGATTTATTTATTTGTGCATACAGAACTGGGGTACAGACCAGAGGCTTAGAGGCGGTGAGAGGCTTCACCAGAGAAAGAGTGGGGAACAGAACAGGCAGATCACAGAAATACACTGCTGAGGGGAGCAGCGGGCGGGTCAGGAGAGGTCTGCCACACCATGTGGTCACCTCCGGGGCAGCCGGGAATCGAACTCATGCGGAAGCGGCTTTAGATTCTCAGTGCTGTGCTTTAACCCGCTGCGCCACCAGGGAGGGCCCAGACTCATTTTTTTACAGTAAATATCTAGCAGTTCCATTGTCATTTGTTGCAAAGATTGTCTTTGCTTTGGCTTTACTGTATTACCTTTGCTCCTTTGTCAAAGATTGGTTAGCTATATTTATGGGGGTCTATTACTGTTCACACTGTAATAATGATGCTTTCAGTGCGGGATCAGCATCCCGCACTATCTTGATTCCTGTGTTTTACAATTAGTCTTGAAGTGAGGTAGTGTCACTTCACCAATCCTAATGTTCTTCAACATTGTGTTGGCTATTTTGAGTCTTTTACCTCTCCATATAAAAGTTAGTCAGCTTGTCAATATCTATAAAATAATTTGCTAAGATTTTGATTTGTATTTGGGTTTCTATTTAATTCACTCTCCACCATTCTAGTTAGGGAGGCTCTGGCATTAAGCGAACATATATTGGAAGAGTCCTCTCTCCTCCCATATACTCTATTTCTTCTTCCACCTCCTCTTCTGTTTCTGTCTCACATTTAGTCCAAGACCAAAAAGAAAGTAGGTTCAAAAAAACAATAATGTCAACCCTGCCTGACTTTTAAAATTTTAGCTGCTTTGTTAGTTGGAGGATCTGAATGCAATTACAAACAGTGAAAAGAGAAATTATTTAAGAGTCAAAACAGAGGCATAAATTTTGGCTTCAGTGCTAGGTATATGTGTCTACTGTATAACTCATTTCATCCTCAATCTCTTCATCTACAGGAAATAGTAATAGAAAATGCTTATTGAATTTCTGTTATAAATCCAACCACTGTTCTAAGCAGTACACATGAAGGAGGATGAATACATGTGTTCTTCACGCTTTAATTTTATTCAAAGGAATCATTTCATAAAATAAAACTCACATGGCTCCCCATACATAGAACACTTAAAATGTGTATATTTATTTTATTGTAGAACATTTCCCATGAGGACACTGAAATCATAATTTGTGACCTCCACTGCATCAGATATTGAAATATAAATAACGTGAAGTTTAGTTAAATGTATTTTCTAATTTGTTTTTTAAAATAAAAATAAACTAAGTGAAATGTTTGTGGATCCCCTAAAATATTTCTGTACAATAATTTGCTTCCATAGAACACAGTTAAAGAGTCACTGGATGAGATTAACACCCTTCTAAATTACATGTTATTTTTGCATCTGAACTTTGCTTAGATGGCAAAAACTGCTGCTAAGAAAAAAAATCCATCACGTTTCTCTACCAGAAAGTAAGATACCACCTTTTCTATTTTTCTAAAACATTATGTTTCTTATCAAAAAAAACTATCACTACAGCTATTCATAATTTATTCTCTCCATTAAGTTTTGTTCCAACTAAAGTTATCACTATGTATGAAAAGTCATAACTGCTTTGCTTTCTGGATGGATTCCTAATGTGCAAATCTAAATGTTTCTAGAAGCATCAAGTCAAGCTCAATATGTTAGGGATTCTGGAAGACATGAAATTCAGGGAACATAAAGCCTGAAATAAAATATCACAGTTATTTCAACAATGATGCTTTGGTGGAAAGCATTCCCAACCTATTACTTACTATGTGACTCTGGCCGGTCACTTTGCATTTGGGGGCCAAGTTTCTTGAACTAAAATAAACTCTATGTTATTTTCAGCTGAAGCATTCTTTATTTTTCAGTTAGTTAGCATCTCTCTGCTTTGGTTCTCCACTATTTCCCACCTATCTGCAGGACTGACTTCAGGCAAATATATTCTGTGTATGCAGATCCATACATTACAAGGACCCTGTGCTTGATTTAATCTTATGCTGCTTCAATCTTGAAATTCTCAATAAATTTATCTTTCAATTTATGTTGCCTGAGAGAACTATAACGGGAACAATTGATGAAGTGCATACTCAGAAAAAAATACATGAAACATGCAAACTACTGTTATGGGCCACCCCATTTACACTATACTCAAGATATCCATTGGCACAGAACCCCCCTAAGCCAACAAAACATGGGAATTTAGCCAGATTTAATACAATTATAAAATATAATATCCCTCCATCTGAATTAGTAGGTGTGATGACCGTTCTGACAGGCCAAGCTTTCTATTCAAACCATAACTTACCTTAAACACAGAAAGAAGACAACAGCATGTGGTAAAACAAATGGTCAAGGAAAACTAACATTGCCTTTGCTCCCAATTTATATTTCTGTGCTGAAAGTGATAACATAAAAAGAATGGTAAAGATAGGGTTACCCTACCTTTTTCCTTTCTGTCCATTGTTCATCAAAAACTGAAGGAAGAAAGTGTTGATAGAATGCTTGAGTATAAGGAGTAAAATAAAAGAAGGTGACCTAACTAATTTTGTGTATCTTTTCTACTGTCCTCAAACATTAAAAATACATTTGTATGATAAAGTACAAAATACAATTTATATAATGTTGGTGATTCCACAAATGAGTTAAAAGTTCTTGTTATATTTACATTTAAAAATGGCATCATATAATAAAAAAGAATGATAATATTCACAATAATTTTTTTCTTTATTTAGAACATTAAATAGAAAACAAAAAAAGGTCTAAATATAACAAAGACTGTATAGAACTATATGAGGAAAATGGTAAACTTAATGAAAGAAATCAAAGTCTTGATAGATCTAAAGAATGGGTTATAGGAGAGAACTGGGATGCCTTAGTTGTAGGTATGACATGGTAACACAATCTGAAAAGATATGATCTTACATCTGTGGATCAGATAGTTTGTTGTACACTAAAATTACCTCAATTTCAGAAAAGAAAAAGGACCAAAAAATAACACTATTGAATATGTCAAAATGAATATATATAACTGACATTTTTATGTATTTTGCCAAATTGCTTTTCTGAAAGATTAGACTAATTTATTGAAAGTTACTGATTTTTTTCCTTAAAAAAAGTAAGTGTGAATAAATAGTTATTTTATGTTCATGGATAACATGTGGTATTTTTAAGAAGTCAATTCTCCCTAACTTACTTTATCTACAGGTTCAATAAAATCCTAACAATCTAATTTGTAATTATTGATATACTGATTCTAAAGTTCATATAAAGAGTTAAAAGAAAAAAGAAACCAGAATAATCAATTTAATATTGAAGAAGAACAATAAAATCAGAGAACTGGCACTAAACAACTTCTAGAGTTACTGCAATATATTGTAAAAGCAGTATGGTGATGGTGAAACTATAGACAAATAGAAAAATGTCACAGAATAAAGAGCCCATAAATAGAACCACACAAATATAGTCAACTGATCTATGGAAAAACAAAGGTAACTTGGGGAGAGAAGGTCAATCTTTTCAACAAGTAATACTAGAATCGGACATTCATAATAAAAAAACAAAGAATTTAGATTCTGATCTTATACCTTTCACAAAAACTAACTCATAGGCTTAAATGCAAGACACAAAACTACAAAACATCTAACAAATAAGATAGTAGGAAAGTCTATGTATTGAAAATCTCCCCTGGTTTTTCCTTTACAGTACTACCATAATTTACCTTATTTCTGATACCAGAATGTGAATATCCCACACATCAGGCAACTGTCCCACATTAACTAGGAGCCCGGCAATTTAAGTCAATTCTGACACTATCTACCTAGAAATAACAGCAAATCACACAGCTAAAGGGCCCAGTCGCGCAAGACTGCCGTTCCCCTGCCACACACAAACTTCAGATACCAATTGAAAGACCTAGTTTGTCACCAGGACTTCTGACTGACCAGAAATAAATTGTGGTCACCACTGTCCACTCCTTAAATTCAATAATTTTTGTAATGGCTCGCAGAAACCAGAAAAACACTTACACTTGTTTTCTTATTATAAGAGAATGTGATCGTGGATACAGATAAATATCCAGATTGTCCCCATGGAAATGGGGTACAGTACTCTCTAACACATGGATGTGTTCACCAACCCCAAAACTCTCCTAACCTTTTGTTGATATTTTTTAAATATATCTTTCAGTGTGTAGGTATAATTGATTATTTTTTTAAGATTTATTTATGCAGACAAGAATTGGAGTACAGGTCAGAGATGGGGGGGGGTGAGGATGGAGGTGGTGGTGAGAAGATTCACCAGAGACAGAGTGAGGAGCACAGCAGACAGACAGACTGAAATACACTGTTGAGGGGAGCAGCAGGCAAGACTGGAGAGGTCTGCTGCGCGATGTAGTTCCTTGGCTGGGGATTGAATCTGTAGCGCAGTGGCTGCTGATAGCAGTATGTTAAAGTGCTGCACTTTAATCCCTTGTGCCACTAGGGAAGGCCCGATTATTACAATTCTTAATTCAGTCTCTGGCCCTTCTCATTCTATAGGATGGGGGTAGGGCTTAAAGATCCAAGCTTCTCATATGGTTTTGTCTCTGGTCACCAGCTTTCATTCTGAGGCTCTCCAGGAATCTCCAAGCATTGCCTCATTGGTGCAAAAGATACTCCTAAAGCCAGGAAATGTATGAGCTCCATGCCTCTTGTTTTCCAGAAGTATAATTTATGTAAATTACACAACGTAGCATTTTATCAAGTATATATACTTAGCAGTATTTTGTTTGCCTGAAACATTATGTTAATTTTAAAAAACATCTATCTCCTGTTACAAAATAATCTAGTTGTAAATTTAATTTCTTTTACAAATGTACTAAGCTAAACAACATTTTAAGTAGAAAAACACTAATTTTTAGTTTAGTGTATTATTTCTGTGTTTTATGTATACTTTACTATGAATACTTTGTTAGGAGACCTGCCTAGAAATGTATTACATTAAACACTGTAAAATAAAGGCAAGTGCTAATTGCATTTTATCAAAATACTCTATATATAACAATTGCAAGAATCAAATATACTACTACTTAGTGGTTGGTAATTGCCTGATACAAAATGCAAAACAAACTACATTTACTGGATTGTTTTTCAGACTATAGCTGCACATTGGCATCCAAAATAAAAATTTCCCATAAGTAAATCTGCAGAAAATTAATTTAGTGGCTAGGCAAGGTCAAAGTTTTTTATTCCTCCCCACTGCTCCCAACCCCTGCAATGGCACCATATTATTAAAAACATTAAGTACCTGGGATGTATGCTGCTGATCAAGTGATCATTTGCATAATTTCAAATGATGTACAACTCTTCATTTAAAAAAGATGTTTTGTGGCCACAATTACTTCAAAAAGTAATTATATCCAAATAACTTGACATATCATGCCTTAGCAATTACAGAACCATGATTCTGACACATGGCAATTTATAAGTTAGGCAAATGTGGAATGCTAAAGATGTGAACAGCTGTTCCCTATGTTTAAGTTAAGAGTGCTGCAAAACTGTGGTAATGACTTTGGTTTTTCAGTTAACATAACCAGTCCACAGTACAGCACACTAAATCGTAAATTACAAATCCAAGTTACAAAACTTTGTCAAGTTAAAACTACTCTTTACTAAAATGAAATAATGTTTTTGTTGGAATCATGTATTTCTTTAGTGATTATTTTCACCCTCCAAATGTTAATTAAGTACCAAATTAAAACAATGTGGTTTTTAATGATGGTTTATAAGTGAGTAAGCTATTTTATACAATTTAATATTTTTTAAAGATTTATTTATTTATGCTTACAGAATTGGGGTACAGGCCAGAGGTGTGGTGGGTGAGAAGATTCACCAGAGACAGAGTGGGGAGCCAAACAGGCAGCTCAACAAAGCACACAGCTGAGGGGAGCAGTGAGTGAGTCAGGAGAGGTTTGTCCACCATGTTGGTCAGCTCCTGGGCAGGGGATTGAACTCATGCTGCAGTGGCTTGGGAGAGCTTCATAATGTGGTGCTTTAACCCGTTGCAACAATAGGGGAGCCCACAATTTAATATTTTAAAATTATACAGCTTTGCTTTTTAAAGTGAGTTCTCTCATGTAAGTTTTCCTCATCCCACAGCAGAGCAATGCTATATATTTAAGAAAGGGCTCTGCTTTGTTCTGGGTTTTGTTCAAAGTTAGTCATAGTTCCAATGTGTGAAAAAAAATTTAAATTTTACCTATAGGAATTTTAATATACTAATGCAAATTTCCAAGTACTTTTCAAAAATTGTTGAATTTTTACATAAACACTAGAATCCTCAAAATTATATGATTATTTCAACTTTAGTTAATAATTTTTAATTAAAAGCCTAGCACCTTTATTTTTTATCAAAAGTCACACTGCCTTTCTAAAGCTTATTTTAAAAAATTCTGTGTAAAGTATAATTGTTATTTCAAATAACAAATATGCTGCCAAGGTGGAAAGACCTGGGGAATGGGTGTTGCATACCAACATTTTCTTCTCTATCAATATTGCCAATGACATCAGGATCCTGATGCTTAATCTTGCCAAGGCTGTTGATTCTTTAATCTTAGCATTCATGTTTTTTTCATTGATTCTAGGTCTTCATTAGCATTTGAAGATATTGTATTTCCAATCAGATCTTCCAGGTAGCTACCAAGACTGACCCACTTCAGAATGATGATGGTTTCTTGAGTCAAAACAGATCCTTCTGAGTCCTGAGAATGTGGCTTATAGGTATCTCATCTACCAAAACCATATTTGTAAGTGCAGCATTATTAGATTTAAGTTTCATTTTTTTCTCTATAGGATTAACTACAAAATGTTCTTGCACATATATTTTGTTTCTCTCTCCACCAACAAGAGATTTCATAATGGAAGGCAGTTCCCCTTATGTGCTGAAAAGTATATGACTATGCAACTTTCCCAGGAATCTATGCCTGTCCAGTACCTCATCTTGGATTCAATGGACTGGGTATTTTTGCATTGCAGCTTTGAAAACAGTTTCCCAATCAAAGACATGTTTTGAAGTTCAGATCTCCATGGTGTTGGTGGTCTGTTTGGGGTCAAAGTATGGTTGCGAAACAGGGCAGCAAAAGAGCCACAGTTGCTCCCTTGAAGGCCCCTAAGTTTTTTGCTGGTCACCAATAATGAACACAACACTCAAAGAGTAAAAGAAAAAATTGATATATTGGATTACATTAAAATTAAAGCTTCTGTGAAATACACAAGTAAGAGAATGAAAAGATAAGCCACAAATTGGAAGAAGATATTTGCAAAATACATATCTGAGAAACGTGTGTATCTAAAATATACAAAGAACTCTTTAAACACAGCAATAAGAAAACAACCCAATTATAAAGCTAACAAAATACATCAATATGCTCCTCAACAAAGAAGACATACAGATGACAAAAGAACATCTAAAGAGATGCTCAACATCCCATGTCATTAGGGAATTGCAAATTAAAGCAACAAGGAAATACTATTGTACACCTACTGGAATGACTAAAGTCCAAAGCACAATGAACATCAAGTACTGGCAAGAATGTGAACTGTTCCTTGCTGGTGAAAATGCAAAATGGTTCAGTCATTTTTGAAGATAGTGTCATGGTTTCTTACCAAGTTAAACATAGTCTTGCCATGTAATCTGGCAATTGCACTCCTAGTTTATATTCAAATGAATTGTTGGCTTATTCAAAAAGACTGCGAAAGAACATTCATAATAACTTTATTTAAAATTGCCAAAAGTTGGAAATAACCAAAATAGGTTATTCTGCTATAGGTGAATGGATAAATAGATTGGTAAATCCAAAAAACGGTATATTATTCAGCTACAAAAAATGAACTATTAGATCACAAACAAAACATTATAGAGGAGAAATCTTACAAGTTTATTGCTAAGTAAAAGAAGTCAGACTTGTAAAAACTGCATTCTATATGACTCCAACTACATGATATTTTGCAAAAGATGAAACTATAGAGACAGAAAAAATATGAGGGATTAAGGAAACCAGTAAAACTATTTTGTATGATCCTGTAATGGTGAATATATATTATACATTTTTCAAAGCCTGTGGAATTGTAGAACAGTAAGAGTGAGCCCTAATATAAATTATGGACTTAGTAATTATTTATCACTATTGGCTTAAGAATTATAACAAATGAACCACACTAATGAAGAACGCTTTTGAAAGGGGAATCTGGGTTGGTGGGGGTGTATATGAGAACTTTGTACTTTCTACTTGATTTTGTTGCAAACCTAAAACTTCTCTTAAAAACAAAATTTATTAGTTAAAACTTCAACAACATGTAGGTTTAGGGAGAGGTCATGGGAGGAATGAAAATGGATTAGATTAAAAAATTTAACAGCATTTTCCCCCTGCATTTGAAGAAAGGGCCCTGCATCCTCGCTTTGTTGTGGGACCTGAAAAATTCTGTGGCTGGCCCTATGTAGCACTTTACAAGAAAACAATTTATGCTTGAGTGTGCATTGTGCACCAGGTGCTATGATAAATGCTTTATATACATTATTTTATTTATTTTCACATCCCATGAGGTAGGAAATATTTTCATGCTCACTTTCAAATATGATCAAGCCTTAACGAAGTTGAATGTCTTGATCAAAGTCACATGGCTGGAGGAAAAGTTGAATTTGTAGCATGAGTGTGTCCCAGCTCTTCATCACCAGTTATAACCATTGCTGCGTTAGTGGTTATATCAAGTTTTCTGAGCTATTTCTTTAACTATGTTACTGACTGCCAAGTATAAATCTCACTGATTGCAATGCTCAGACATCTGCCAAAAGGATAGTCTTGTAATATTAATCCTCTAGCGTATAATGTGTAGTGAATTCCTAACCAACAGATATCTTTAACAAAACTCCTCAGATTTGTTGAATGATGCAAGCCACACAAATACACAAGAGTCCTGTGGACATTAAGAGAGTTATAAATCCTGAAGGAATTAACTCTCAAATAAAACAGATAAGATACATATGTTTCTACAAAGCAAACCTGGACAATCTTGCTTTTGAGTTGAGAAGACATAGCTGGTTTTAAACATCATATTCAAAATCAATCTTCTCCACTTCTGTGAGCTGATTCCTTCCCATTTTTTTCATCTATTCAGTGGTCTATACAAAGTTCATGGATTGCTTTCAATCTAAAAGTCACAGATGAGTGCCTCAACTTACCAGAAAAACTTGGCTCTGGAAAAAAGTCTTTCTCATAGTACTCACAAATATTAACAGGAATCTTATATAAAGGCATCAATAGAAATGGATACTGTTCTTCTAGAAAACACATCTAATGGATTTAATTGAGCCCCTAATGACTTTGGAGTTTTGAAGTAGATGTTTTTAATACTGATGTGATAGAGAGAGCAAGCCAACATATCTCTCCTTCTTTACTGCAGGATGGAAGCATGGGGGATATGTTATGATAAAAATGTGAATTATGTCTTCCACCAGCTGTTAATAACATGTGTTTATGGATATGTTGCCAGGAAATACAGAGAACAAAAGAATGAGAGGTTCTCATTCCAGAGAAATGGAACTCAGCTCTGCTATGGCTCACTGGTTTGGTTACAGATGTGTCCATGTTCTCAGCAGTCAGCCCACATTGCACAGAAGGCCATGGTCCCAGAAAAAAAAACTAATCTTGGTCTGTTTGGTGGATGGACTCAGTGGAATTAAACACTGATGTTTTTCTTACAACGTCTCAAAAATACATTGGAAATGTATAGAAGAATTATCAACAATCACCATAAGCATCAAACTAAATTCACCAATCAAAAGACTCAGTGTGACTATCTGCACCAAAAATTAAAATCTAATTATCTGTTATCTTCAGGAAAGTTATTTGTGCCACGAAGATAAAAGTAAAAGTTTCTAAGTGATAACCCTAAAACTAAAAATTTCTAAGAAAAATAACCCTAAAACTAAATGAGATCCAAAAAAAAGGATTGTCTTTATATCAGATAAGATATATTTACATCTAACATAGATAACAAGATATAGGACTGAACAATATATAATCATTTAAGGACCAATACATCAGGAAGACATTATATGCTTCAGTCTATAGGTACCAATCAACAAACGATCAATACCACGAGGCAAATATTATTAATTGTAAAACAGATATTGGCAGCAACATAATAGTGTAGGGAATTCAACACCCATTTTATCAATGGACAAACCAATCACACAGAAAATGAACAAAGAACCAGCAGCTTTAAATGAGAAATTTAACCCTGTGAGTTTAATAGACATTTATAGAGCACAGTACATCTCCCTCAAAAAACAAAACAAAACAAAAACAAAAACACTGCATCAACATTCAACATTCATCTCAAGTGTGTGAGACAATACCCAAGATTGACCACATTGCAGGTCACAAAACATATCAATAAATTCATGAAGATTGAAGTCACATCAAGTATCTTCTTTGGCCATTATGGTATCAAACTAAAATCAGTCACAAAAAGAAAGTGGGAAAAACCCACTGTATACTACTGAATGACTACTGAGATAATAAATAAATCAAAAAGAAATTAAAAATACTTTTAAAGGGCCTTCCTTGGTGGCGTAGCAGGTTAAAGCACAGTACTGAGAAGCTAAAGCCACTTCAGCATGAGCTCGATCCTCACCCCCAAGGTGATCCACATGGCACCACAGATCTCTTCTTACCACCTGCTGCTCCCCTCAACAGTATACTTTAATCAGCCTGTTCTGATCCCCACTCCGTCTCTGGTGAATGCTCTCACACCCCTGCAACTCTGGCCTGTACCCCAGCTCTGTATACATAAATAAATAAATCTTTAAAAAAAAAACTTTTAAAACAAAATGAGGCCACAACCTACAAAAACTTCAACAAAAATGAAAATCATTCAAAAGATCAATGAAACAAAAGCTGTCTTTTGAAATAACCAAAATTGTAAAGCCTCTAGCTAGATTCACAAAGTGTAAAGAGAAAATTCTAAGAAATAAAATGAAAGAGACATCTCAGAAATACAGAGGCATATAAGAGATTTCTGTGGAGATTTGTATGCCTATAAGATGAATAATCTAGAAAGAGTAGGCAAATTCTTTGAGGTATACAACCTTCCAAGATGGATCAGTAAAAAACAGGGAAATAAAGACCAATTATAAGCTATGAATTTAAAACAGAGTAATCAAAATCTCTCAAAAAAACAAAAGTCTAGGCCCTCCCTGGTGGCGCAGCGGGTTAAAGCACAGCACTGAGAATCTGAAGCCACTTCCGCATGAGTTCGATTCCCGCCTGCCGCCTGCCCCGGAGGAGACCACATGGCGAGCCAGACCTCTCCTGACCCGCCCGCTGCTCCCCTCAGCAGTGGACTTCGTCAATCTGCCTGTTCTGCTCCCCACTCTGTCTCTGGTGAAGCCTCTCACCGTCCCTGAGCCTCTGGCCTGTACCCCAGTTCTGTATGAATAAATAAATAAATCTTAAAAAAAAAAAAACAAAAGTCTAATATCAGATGATTTCTCTAGTGAATCATACCAAATCTTCAAAGAGAGACTGATCTATCATTCTTGAACTCTTCCAAAAACTTGAGAGAGGAATGTTTCCAAACACATTTCATAGGTCAGTATTACCCTGACACCAAAAGCAGACAAAGACATCACAAAAAAGAAAATTACAAATTTCCCTGATTAACATAAATGAAAAAAAAATCTCCAACATTGTAACAAACCAAATTTAACAATAATTAAAAAATCATACATCATAAAATGTTGGATTTCACACTAGAGAATCAATGAATTTCCAACATCCCCAAAGCAATCAATGTTATTTCTCACATCAACAAAAGGAAATGCAAACAAAAAGTCGTATGATCATACAAGTTGATGCAGAGAATGCATTTGAAAAGCTTTAACATCATTTATGGTTCAAAACAAAAATATTCCACTAGAAGCTACTAGAAATGATGTCAGTAAAGTGGCAAAATATTACAAAAATTAGTTGCTTCCCTATACATTAAAAAAGAGAGAGAGAGAGAAATAACTCAAGGAAACAGTCCCATTTATTATTGCATAAAAATAGAATTAACTACCTAGGAATAAACATAAAAATAAGTTGAAAAGCCTATACCACAAAATTTTATGACATTATTATAAAAAAGGAAAAACAAAGAAATGGCAAGTTTTTCCTGCTCATGTATTAGAAAAATTAAGATGTTAATATGGACATCTGACCCAAAGGAATATACAAATCCATTGCAGTCCTTACCAAAATTTCAATGGTATTCTTTAAAAAAAAGAAAGAAAAAATAGAATATTGATGTTGTTTATATGGAATCACAGAAGATTCTGAATAGCCAAAAATAAAACATGGAGGTATCAGACTCCCAGACTTAAAGCTATACTACAAAGCTCTAGTAAACAAGGGACATAGAGAAACCAAACAAGACAACAAAGAAAAAAATAATAACAATAAAGACACAACACAACAAAACAAAAATAGACAACTATAAATCAAAGACCTTCTGCAGGGGAGGGAAGGGAGAGAAGTGAAAATGAGGCTGGGAAGAGCATAAGGGAATATGGTGAAGGTACAGAGAGGACTTGAAGATTCTATAGAGACTACAATGATATAAAATATATCTAAATAAATATATATTTGAAATAAAGTACAGTTTTAGAACAAAACAGACACACAGACCAAAGGAACAGAATTGGGGGTCCAGAAAAAAGCCAGCACTTATATGCTTTAAATACACAATAAAGCAGCCAAGAGTGTACAATGGAGAAAGAAAAGTCTCCAACAAGCTGCATTGGGAAAACTGGACAGCACTGCTTACAAAAGAATAAAGCTGAACCACTATCTCAAACAACAAACAAAAATTAATTCAAAATGGATTAAAAACTTGAATATTATTAGATCATAAAATGCATAGGAACAAAACAGCAACAAAATACTCCACAACATTGGTTTCAGTGATATCTTTGTACATCCTTCTCCAACAGCAAGAGATACAGAAGAAAATATAAACAAATGGGACTACATCACATTAAAATTATGTTGCCTGGTAAAAGAAACTATCCCTAAAACAAAAAGACATCCTAATGAATGGAAGAAAATATTTGCACACAGTACATCTGGCAAGAGGCTGGTATCCAAGATCTACAAAGAACACATACAACTCAACAAAAAGAAAACAAAGAACCCAATTTAAAAATGGGCAGAACAGCTAAATAAACATCTTCCAAAGAAGAGACAGATCACCAACAGGCACATGAAAAAAATGGTCATCATCACTTATTATCAGGGAAATGCAAATCAAAACCATATGCGATACTACCTCACACCTGTGAGAAGAACGCATATCAAAAACACCAGAAAGAAATGTAGGCTTGGGTATGGAGAAAAATGAACCTTTAATACATTGTTAGTGGAATAGTAACTGCTATAGTCCCTATGGAAAATAGTAGGTAGGTTTCTTGAAATATCAAAAAATGATCTACATTATGATCCAATTTCTATTCCAAAGAAAGCAAGCAGTAATTCAAAGGATATATGCATTACTTGTTCACTGCAGTCTTATATAAAATATCCAAGTTATGGAATCAACCTAAGTGTCTAAGGACAGATGAATGGATTAGGAAGATGTGGTATATATACAAAATGAAATATGACACAGCTATAGAAAAAGATGAAGGCTTGCCATTTTTGACAACATAGATGGAATAAAGGGGATAGTGAATGTTAAGCAAAATAGGAGAAAAACAAATATCTGATGGTTTCACTTATATGTGAATATAGAAAAACAAAACAAAGGGTCAGAAAAGAACAATGACAAAATCTAAAACTCTGAGTGTAGAATTTAAGAATTTAAGAAGGAAGAAGCAAATAAATGGAGATGAGACATAATAGTCTATGGTAAAGAGGTATGGGATAACATACACCTCTAAATCATATACAGTGTTGTTCAGAAATATTGCTTCAATTAAAAATATAAATAAGTAAATAATTAAAGAAGACAACATGAAGAAGGAAAAATAAGTAAAATATAGAGACAGTTAATTGGTTCCCACTTCATAAATGTATATGAAACTTGCTCACTAATAAAGTCATTAAAAATGGATAGCCACCCTTAATGAAAAGGCATCCTCTACTTACTATAGAGGCTGTACAACAACCTAAGTTCCAAAACCTCTTGAGTGGATCAGCAATGTGGTGTATATGCGCAACAGAATACTGTTGGAGATTCTTTGTCCCTGATCACAGATTACTGGGGGCAGAACAGACAGAGTTTCAAGGTGGGAGCAGCATCGGCGAGTGGAGTTACTAGAAAAGGGGGGGGGAAGGAAAAAAGGGGAGTGGGCATGAAGAAGACACGGGAATAGGAGTTGGATGCAAGTCTTCCTTTTTAGTTTTGATGTATTATAGATGCCAAGTTGGATAAATTGATCTGAATGTTTATTTATGAGCAAAGGGAGAAATTTTGTGGAGTGTCTCAGGAGCTCTACTGAGATTCCACAATTTTTTTTTTTTTTGATGAACCAAATGACAGACTACCAACTTTTGCTTTAAATTTAGAATTTTGTGAAGTTTTGTCACCAATGTGAGAAAAAACAACAATTTTAATCTCTGAAAGCTCTGGGCTTAGTCACTAGTGCAATAATGACAGTCAAACCATTAACAGTCAAACCACTAACAGTCAAACCATAACCATTTTTTTCTTTATAACTAGAGACTATTTGTCCTTAAAAACCATACTTTTCCAAACTTCCATTTTTTTTTGACATTATCAACCCAAGCAAAAGGAAAAATATATCCAATACAACCTTAGAAGTGCCTGTTTTAAAACATTACACATTAGTTACCATGGACCAAAAATTATCTCAGATTGTGTTTTTAAAACATGTATCAGTTTTATTAGTTTTTTTTGTATTTTTTAAAATATTTATAGATACCAATTTTATAACATCTCGAGGCCAAGACAATTAAGCACAAGGACAAGAAATATAGACATACAACATACAGACACAGTTTTAGTTACTCCACGTGGAATCTTACGTAACTGCAGTTTTGTTTATATAAGCCCAAATGATAAAAGTAATTGAAAAGATAAAATAAAAACAAGAATAAAAGAAAAGATTTTAAGGAAATATTAAAATTAAAACGGAAGGCCTTTTTATTAAAAAATATTGCTGGCATAATTGTATGACATCACTGTTATGTTTCTAAATGTTGTTAAAGGAAAAAGACTGGTTAGAGCATATTTATCAGAATACTACTCTGTGATCAAAAAAGATAAATACGGGATAGTGTCACTTCTATGTGGAATATAGAAAAACCAAAGAAGAGGTAAGAAAGCTTAAAGACTAGTCCTAAAAATCTGACCATAGAAGTGAAGCTTATAGAGGGTGATGGGATGGAGAAGGAATGAGAACAAAGAGGAATTGGAGCACAATGAATTGTAGTGGTGGACTATGGGTCATGTGATGGGGGTACCCTATGGTGACTATACCTGAAGGGGGATCCTATATTTCCAAAATACTAATGCTTAAAAAAAAAATACCATTTCAAGATTGTATGTCAAAACTAAGTAAATAATAACACCATCAAAAAGAAAAAGTAAAGGCATTCTTACCACACTGGGAAAGTTTTTTCTTTCAAATAATTGAGTGTAACTATAATAAATATAAAACAATGTAAGAATAAGCAACATCTTTGCATAGTTATACCCACATATAAAGTAATACCCCAGTATCAGAGTTAACAATCAATGAAAACACTATTATGACTTTTTTTGAGATTTGTCTATTTTACAGTGTTATATAAGAAAAGATTTGGGCCTTCAAGAGGTGTCTAAAGTACTTCATGAGAGCAATTTTCAGAAAACCAATAGCTTTTATTAGATGGTCACTGATTTTCTCATTATAACATATAATAAGAGATTTGTCATGCAGACCAGATGCAGAAATTCTTGTGGTAGAAGTTAGAAGTATGTCTGGTAAAGTAAAGAATTCTTCATCTGTGTATAAAGCTGGAATCTTATGTTTATCCCAAATATCCTATAAGAACAACATCGAGTTTTTAATTAAGACAGGTCTTCCAGCAACACCACTAAATGACACTTCCCTTTGCCCATCATTGCCAAATTCACTTCACTCCCCTCCAGCAAATTGTCCTGTTCTGGAATCTATTGGCCTGAACTTTCCTTTTCAGGTGTGCTGTGTGATATGTGCTGCCTCCCACATGTATCTTGAAAGCTGGCTTCCCTCAAGAGAAACATCACACAGAAATCAAATGAAATTTCATAGGTGTTTTCTGGTACAACCTACTAACTTTACAAATGAACAAACTGATGCCCTAAAATGAAGTGCTTATCACATGCTTTTTTAATGTAACTGCTGGGAATAGAAAATCAAAATAGAGAATCTATCCTAGGACTAGAAATTTTGACTCTCATTCTAGTGTATTTCTACTGCGTTTGTGGCCTTTCTGGGTTCATTTCTCTTCCTACGTCTCTGCACATTCACTTCCCCACTCCTAAGGGCCTCTCTGGCCCCAAATTACCATGGTTACTCCCTTGTTCCTTTCTCACAGGACTGAATAAAGAGGAAGGAAAAGCTCTCCCCATTCATTCATTCTTCCCATTACTCTGTCCCTATTTCCCCACTCCCATCTACATGCAAAACAATAAAAGAGCAAAATATCTAGACATATCATTTTTTTATTTTATAAAATATATTTTACATAATTCTTCATATTGTACAACAATCACCTACATATCCACAATCCAAAGAGTACAGTACCAATATATGAAGTTATGAATGTGGTTTCAATATCTTTTCAACTTCTAGCTATATCTTTTCATATTCTTAGGACTATACAAGAGATAATATTTTGGTGTCAGTTTTTTTTCCTCACTAAAAGCTGTTTAAGCACAATTTTAACAACTGCCCTGTATTTTATTATGCATTCCATATGGAAAGAGTTGAGGAGTACTGGTTAATCATTTTAATTAACACTATCATAGTGGCATGCTGGTAAATTGGTTGTCAGGGAAAACCAGTCCTAACTTGTAGCATTTGCCTATTTCCACAGTGTAAATATCCATTCTGTAAATGATTTTCAAATTATAAAAAATTTAATATTTAACTCATAAAAATTCTGGAATATTTAACAATAGCTCTTGGAAGCTGGTATGAGCCAGTTCCAACATACCAAGTGTCATATTTCTGCCCTCAGGAAGCCAACTGTTAAGTAGAGTGACAAAAAGGCCCTTGATGAGCAGGGAAACGGCCTTTAAATCCAAGGCTGAATTCATGTATTTCATCTAGCTGTATGTTTAACTGATAACATTCACTTCACTGAGTGACAAATCTATCCTAGTGACCTCAGAAAAAAACTGGTAAATAAGTTGGAATATCGTTCGAATGACTTCACATTCTTCACCCTGGTCCCTCTAAAGCACTTTCCTAGACTTCTGTTTCCTGCTTTTCATTGCTTTTCAATCCTAATGGTTTCCAGCTGTGTAACATATTCAGGTGCAGTTGCATATGCTTGGAACATGGAAGAGGACATTTAATCTGAAATTCCAAAACCTAACATGCAACTAACTTTGGAGGTAGTTGAAATGAACTTTTAAATCACCTATTCACTGAACCAACTCATTACTTTAAAAAAAAAAAAAAAAAGACTGAAAACAGTGAATGTCAGATCAACAAAAATCTTTTCTAGGGCCCTCCCTGGTGGCGCAGCGGGTTAAAGCACAGCACTGAAAATCTAAAGCCGCTTGCACATGAGTTCGATTCCCGCCTGCCCTGGAAGGGACCACATGGCGTGGCAGACCTCTCCTGACCTGCCCACTGCTCCCCTCAGCAGTGTACTTCGTCGATCTGCCTGTTCTGTTCCCTACTCTGTCTCTGGTGAAGCCTCTCGCCGCTCCTGAACCTCTGGCCTATACCCCAGTTCTGTATGCACAAATAAATCTTTTAAAAAAAAAATCTTTTCTAAAAGTATAGTCATATAGTCATCAAGAATGGAATATTACTGACCATGAGCTTCAGATCAAATGTGCAAAATTTGAAACTGAAATGTTTCATATATCCCCATGTTATTATAATTCTTAACTAAGTATAAATTTTTTTTTAAGATTTATTTTTATTTATTTGTGCATACAGAACTGGGATACAGGCCAGAGGCTCAGGGGCAGTGAGAGGCTTCACCAGAGGCAGAGTGGGAAACAGGACAGGCAGATCACGAAGTACACTGCTGAGGGGAGCAGTGGGCAGGTCAGGAGAGGTCTGCCACACCATGTGGTCACCTCCCGGGCAGGCGGGAATCGAACTCATGAGGAAGCGGTTTTAGATTCTCAGTGCTGTGCTTTAACCGCTGCACCACCAGGGAGAGCCACTAAGTAGAAATTTAAGTAAAAAAATTTCAAATTCTGAGCCCTTCCTGGTGGTGCAACGGGTTAAATTGCAGCACTAAAAAGCTCTCCATAAAAAAGGAACTCTCCTGCACTGCTGGTGGCAATGCAAACTAGGAACCAACACTATAGAAAACTGTTTGGAGGTTCCTCAAACTGCTAAACATGGAGCTTCCCTACGACCCAGCAATCCCACTCCTAGGTATCTACCAAAAGACACAAAAACACTGATTGAAAAAGATACCTGTACCCCCATGTTTATTGCTGCTTTATTTACAGTTGGAAAAACATGGAAGCAGCCCAAATGCCCAAAAGTAGATGATTGGATAAAAAAGTTGTGGTACATATTTACAATGGAATATTACTCAGCAACCAAAAAAGAGAAACACATGTCTTTTGTAGCAACTTGGATGGAGCTGGAAAAGATCATGCTTAGTGAGATAAGCCAGAAAGAGTAAGAAAAATACCGGATGGTTTCACTCATAGCAGGAGTATAATGGGCCAGGTGAGAAAATAACAAAAATAATGAACAACTGGGCCCTCCCTGGTGGCGCAGCGGGTTAAAGCACAGCACTAAGAAGCTGAAACCACTTCCGCATGAGTTCTATTCCCGCCTGCCCCGGAGGTAACCACATGGCGTGGCAGACCTCTCCTGACCCACCCGCTGCTCCCCTCAGCAGTGTACTT
>NW_004567104.1:700550-717265 GCF_000260355.1 Condylura cristata
AAAAAGCTCTGCATAGCCATTACAGCACAAGTTTGATCCTAGCCAGGGCGTTAACCCACATGTCCTGGCAGACCTCGGCTGACCCATCCGCTTCCCTCCACAGCAGTGTGCTTCAGTCAATCTGCCTGTTCTGCTACCCACTCTGTCTCTGATAAAACCTCTCAAATCGTGCACCTCTAGCCTGTACCCTAGTTCTTGTAAGCATAAATAAAGAAATCTTTAAAGAAAAATCACATTCTTTCTGGATTTATCTCTATTCCCCACAAGACCAAATGTGGTGACGTTGTTGAACATGTGATGTCTGACAACAGCATAAACTGTGTAGCAGTGGAGAAAAGATGACTATTATGTGTTAATTGTGGCATAAATAAAGTTTAAGAAGCTAAAGGTTGAAGGGGTTGAAAACCCAGAGTGATAATTCTCAACTCTAGTTCTATGAGTGAGTTCCTGGATCTTTCTGAATGTTTCCTCATTGATATACTTAGATGATACCTATTTTTTTAGGGTAAGACTGTGAGATATTTTAGTAACCAATTACTATGTATCAAACTATACAAGACTTAATACCTTAAAAGAAGTCATTTAATTTGTTTTCAATATTGTGTGTCAGGAACCTGGGAAGGGTTTAACCAGGCAATTTGTTATTTTCCCATGTGACAGCAGTTTTGTTGGCTGGGGCTGGGGTTCTAGGCTTCATGGCAAAGATGTATACATTCATATGGACTAGTGCCGTGGTGTCTCTGACTCCATCTCATTCATTAGGACAGGAGGGTGACAAGCTTTTCCCATAAAAAAAAGCATTTTAGTTTTTGAGCACTATAGGATCTCTGTCACAACTATTAAATACTTCCTATGTGGTATGAATACAGTTATAGACAGTGACACGAGCAAATGAATATGGCTGTATTTCAATAAAACTTTATTAATGACACTCTAAACTTCATATACTATTCACATAACACAAAATGTTATTCTTCTTTTTACTTCCCCCAACCATTAAAATAATTAAATGATCATTTCTATCTTGAAAGCCATATACACAGGTGGTGTGCTGGATATCTTGCAGACTCCTGCCCTAGGCCTTTCCAGAGGACTTGCTGTTCCCATGGTAGTCATCACTTATCAGAATGGCTAACGTCCACAATAAGTGCTCTAAGAGACACAGAGTGGAAGCAGCTAGGTTTTTAAGATCTGGGGACTCAAAAGTGCACAATGGAACTTGAGCCATGTTCTCTTGGTAAAAGCAGCCACCAACTGAAGGAGGCAAAGAAATTGATTTCTGATGGGGGATAGCAAGGTAATGATGCTGTGTAAGGGAGATGTTATGGCTACAAATACAATCTATAAAATAAAGATAGGGCATAATGATTATAAGTACCTTTATGACCCATACCATTGTCATTGTTAATTTCCAGAGAGGAGCAATTAACACAGATTCATACTCACTTTCTTAGTGGAGACTTGTAGTGAAAATAATCAAAAAAGGGATTCTCATTTACATTTTCCTAATTACAACAATGGAGCTTAGCAGTACCTGTAATTCAGAGAGGTCTTGAGAAGTTAATGAAATAAAATATAAAAAGTGCTTAAGTAGAACAAGCTAAATATGAATGCAATTGTTGTGTTCTATATTATTGCTTTATGACATGTTTTAGAAATAATTTATTTTTGTTCAGATATCTAGATATTTCTATGACTTCTAAAGCCTAAGCCCTAATGTGGAAAAAAGTGCCAAGTAGCCTAGTTACTAACTTCAGAAATTATTAACTAACACTCTTGAGAGAAAATGTTTTAAAATTTGTGTCTGCATTATTAAAAATTGCATGTATACTAATATGATAGAGAAAAATACATAGACCCATTCACTTATACATCTGAGTCAGGTTTTGAGTTAGATTTCCTTTTTTGTTACCTTTTTAAAAATAACTAATATATTGTAAAAGCATATTTCAAGAATACAGCACCGGCAAATATGAAATATTTACACTGACCAGTATAATGGCATGAAGAGAAACAATAAAGAAAAGAGAAAAAAAAAACTGATTCAAAATTATAAATAAGTTACACATTTTGGATTTTGTTGGTATTTATTGCCATTGTTTTCAACTGGTAAGTTTCTAAAATAAGGGAGCAGCTGGATAAAGGAATCAGGACACGAATGAAAATTCTTAACAACTGCAAATAAACTAGATTCCTGAGTAATAAATCTTGAACCCTCCTGTTTGATCACCCTAATCAGTCAGAAGCCTGAGAAAATAGAAGAACTCTCCATCCTGCCCAGAAGGTCAAGGACACATTTTGCATCATCAACTCCACATTCCTCTGGGGAGGACCCTTTACTGAGAATGTTAACAATGTCTTGTTGTCCCGGATAAAACCCCGACCAGAGGGGCCGAATTTCCACTGGATCATAGCAAAATGGTGTGCACCAATTTAAAACAGTTTGATTAAATAGACACTTTGTTGACATCAGAAAATAACCCCAATAAATTGATAAGAGAGAAAAACACGTGCAAAAATTGACCAAAAGTGTGATATACAATTTCTGTCGTGTAATATATAATAAATATATATGAAAACAAAAGCAATTTGTGGCTTCACCAAAAGAAAAGAGGCTGTTTCTGTGGAACAATACTTAAGGTGACTTACATATCTGCTTCCTTTTATATTTTTTTGTTGTTCAAGTTTTCTGTGTTTATGTTACTTCTAAGATATGAAACTATTTTAAGACTTAACTAGAATATAAAGCATCAATTTAAAAATAATATTTAGTATAAATAAGACATAGTCTACTTGAAGCCTACTTGATTTCTAAATAATTAATACTTGGTACAAAATATTTCAGTCACAGTATTTTATGTTAGTGATTTGATTTAAATTTTTATCTGAGGTTCAATTAGGAGGTATTATAAATATTGGAAATATAGTAGATATTGTTATATTTAATTAAATAATAAAAATTATCAAAACATGTATATAAAATTGCAATCCCCAGTATATGTCAATAGATATTAACAAACTTGAGTTTATGGCTTACATCATTTAAGGATTTATTTTGAATATATTTTTGGAAACCATATATTGTGGAAACCATAATGTTAGCATATCTGAATAACTGTCTATTCAAAAAGGTAGAATGACATTGGGGTGAAGGCAGGAAATAAAATTAAACCAACCAATATATATGTTGTCTTGTAAGGAAAAATTTAAAACTCATTGCAGGATTGATTTTCTCAGCCTTTCTTAGATTGTATTGGAGTCATTAAATACCTCTTTGACAAGACATTGATTTATCCTTAATTTTTTTATCTCTAGTACTTAATGTATAGTGCATGGTATTGCTCAGTAAATTTTTTTGGTTTTTTTTAAATTTTTATTTTTTTGATAAAGAGGGCCAAAGTCTTTCTTCCTAGTCATGTGCTAGTAGTGAATGTGCTAAAAGCAATCACAAGCTCCATATAGTAGAAAACTACTATCATTTAAAGTTCTGCCAACAAGACATATTTAATCAACATTACATAGATATGATGATTCATTTCCAGACATTTGTTCTGTTCTTGCTTAGTCACTAACCAGTCATTGATTACAAGTTTACTAGTTAGAAAAAAAACTAACTGCTTGTTTACACTGTAAATTTTCTAATCATACTTGTGTATTGTGGAGTAATTTCATTCTGTTCACTTCAACTTTCAGAAACTCCTATTTTGTCCAACCATTAGAATGAGAAATTGTTTGGTTTAGCTTTATATTCTCTGTGTTTTTTTAAAATATATAATAGTTTATTTTTACATCATTTTGTACATTTTTTTACGTCTCAATTGTAATCCCCATGTTTTTTCCATCACCAAGTCATCCATGAGTCATCACCATAGTCCAGTGCATTTCCTCCCCCCCACTGTTTTGGGTCCTATTCCCCATTCCACCCCCTCAAAATGTATCTGGTTTATAGCTGTTCATTATTATTATTATTTTCTCACCTGGTCCATTATACTCTTGCTATGAGTGAAACCATTCGGTATGTTTCTTTTTCTTTCTGGCTTATCTCACTAAGCATGAATTTTCCTGCTCCATCCATGTTACTGCAAAAGACATGTGTTTCTTTTTTTTTTGGTCGCTGAGTAATATTCCATTGTGTATATGTACCACATCTTCTTAATCCTGCCATCTACTTTTGGACATTTGGGCTGCTTTCTTGTCTTTCCAATTGTAAATAAAGCAGCAATAAATATGGGGGTGCAGGTATCTTTTTCAATCAGTGTTTTTGTGTCTTTTGGGTAGATACCTAGGAGTGGGATTCAGTTTGAGGAACCTCCAAACAGTTTTCCATAGTGGTTGTAGTAGTTTGCATTCCAACCAGCAGTGCAGGAGAGTTCCTTTTTCTCCACATCCTCGCCAACATTTATTTTTGCTAGTTGTTTGAAGATGTGCCATTCTCACTGTGGTGAGGTGGCATCTTATTGTGGTTTTACTTTGCATCTCCCTTATTCAAATGATGTTGAACATTTTTTGATATGCTTGTTGGCCATCTGCATTTCCTTTTTGGAGAAGTGTCTTTTTAGCTCTTCAGCCCATTTTTGGATACCATGTTTACTTTATTTTTGTTGAGTTTCATCAGTTCTTTGTATATCTTTGTGGTCAATCCTTTATCTCTAGTTTTGTGTGAGAAAAAATTTTCCCAATCAGTGGGATGTCTGTTTGTCTTTTGTACTGTCTCTTTTGCTGTATAGAAGCTCTTTAACTTGATGTAGTCCCATTTATTCATCCTTGCCTTCACTATCGTTGCACTGAAGTGAATGTCGCGTAGTGTTTGGCCCATCATTGCTTCCAGGTATTTTATGGTTTCCATTCTTATGTCTAGGTTTTTAATCCACTTCAAGTTGATTTCTGTGTATGGTGTGAGGTAGTAATCTAGTTTCATTTTTTGCATGTAGCTTCCCAGTTTTCCCAGCACCATTTTCCGAACAAACTTTCTTTGTTCCATTGCATCTTCTTTGCCCCTTTTTCAATAAACCTGTGGATTTATATCTGGGTTTTCAATAAACCTGTGGATTTATATCTGGGTTTTCTACTCAAATCCATTGGTCTGTACGTATATTCTTATTCCAGTACCATGCAGTTTTGATTATTATGGCTTTGTAGTACAGCTTGAAGTTTGGGATTGTAATGCCTCCATTCTCTTTCTTCCTAGTCATGAGAGTTTTGGCTATTTGAGGTCTTTTGTTGTTCATTTGAATCTCATCAATATTTTTTCTATTTCTTTGAAGACTGTCATTGAGATTTTTATTGGGATGGCATTAAATCTGTATACATTGCTTTTGGCAGGATGGCCATCTTGATGATGTTAATTCTCCCAGTCCATGAGCAGGGGATGTCTTTCCATTTCATGGTGTCTTCTTGTATTTCTTTTAACAATATTTTGTAATTTTTTTTGTGAATGTCCTTTACCTCTTTTTTCAGGTTGACTCCCAGGTATTTGATTCTTTTTGTTTTAATTGAAAAGGGAATGGTCCTGTGTTTCTTTGAAAAGAAATTGGTTTGTATAATCAGATTTGTATGTCAATTTGGGAATATAAATTCTCAGAAAACATAAACTTAGTTTCTTTATATTTGATTTTGTTTGAATGCCTCATCTCTTCTGTGCTGCCTCATCTCTTAACAAGGACTGCCTTGAATGCCCAGTTTGATTGCTGAAGGCCCTTGATAAGTAATAAACTTTTTTTTTTAAAGATTTATTTATTTATTCATACAGAACTGGGGTACAGGCCAGAGGCTCAGGGGCGGTGAGAGGCTTCACCAGAGACAGAGTGGGGAGCAGAACAGACAGATCGACAAGGTACACTGCTGAGGGGAGCAGCGGGCGGAGAGAGGTCTGGCTCGCCATGTGGTCTCCTCCAGGGCAGGCGGGAATCGAACTCATGCGGAAGTGGCTTCAGATTCTCAGTGCTGTGCTTTAACCCGCTGCGCCACCAGGGAGGGCCAATAAGTAATAAACTTTTACAGACTTTGTCTATGTCAAACTGTTTTTGAGTACTTTATAAATCTGGAGCTTAGCTTGTAAATGCTTATTACTCTTGGATCTTCAAATAGGAAGGACAGACTCATTTGACACTCATTAAAAGCCAGTCCAAGCAGAATGTATTTACCTCATTCTAGAAAGAGAAGCACACTAATTACTCAGGGTTAATCCCAGAATCATTGATATTTGACATTTATTTTTTTGTGTATTGACTTAGTAAATATTGATTAGGAGTTGACAATGGAGAAAGCTCTGTGCTATTTTCTGTGGGGTTATTCATTTGTAAAAGACACACCTCTAAACCAAGACAAAAACTATATAGCATAGTCAAAAGAAATAGAAGGTGAAGAAATGGAAAGATATTCCTTACTCAATGACTAGAAAAATTTACATTGTAAAAAACAGCCTCTCGGCCTTCCCTGGTAGCGCAGCGGGTTAAAGCACTGCACTGAGAAGCTGAAACCACTTCCGCATGAGTTCGATCCCTGCCTGCCCCGGAGGTGACCACATGGTGCGGCAGACCTCTCCTGACCTGCCCGCTGCTCCCCTCAGCAGTGTACTTCGTCCATCTGCCTGTTCTGCTCCCCACCCTGTCTCCGGTGAATCCTCTCACCCGCCACATCTCTGGCCTGTACCCCGGTTCTATATAAATAAATAATAAATCTTAAAAAAAAAAAGCCTCTCAAAGCCTCTCAACAAAAGTAATATAAAATGCAATGAAATACCGGTTACCCTTTTGAAGACATTCTTGGGAATAAAGAAAAGAAGTCAGTGAAATTTATAGATCAAAAAAAGAATAATGGATTTCTCTCAGACTTCAAACAACACTATCAAAACAATATGATATACACAGATCAGTAGAAAAGAATTTAAATTCTTAAATAAACAATATATGGACAGTTATGCTACAACAAAGGATGCAAGAGTATACCAAGGAAAATCTTTTAACAGTATGGCAAAACTGAGTAGCTATATGCAAAAGAGTGAATGAGACCCTCTCACATCATGCAGCCCTAAAGCCATAAAATACATCAAAGAAAACATGCATGAAATACTCCATGGTATTGACTTCAGTGGTATATTTGGGGACTTAACACAAATGGCAAGGAAAACAAAAGCAAAAATTAACAAACGGAACAAAAACAAACTTAAAGTTCCCGCACAGCCAAAAAAAAATACTATCATTAAAAGAAAAAGACACACTACTAAATTGGGGGGGGGGGAAACATTGCACAAAAACATCCTACATTCTATAAAGTACTAATATCCAAGATCTGTAAACAGTGAGAAAACAAATAACCCAACCAAAAAGAAGAGATGGCCACTTCTCAAAAGAAAGACGCAGAGATGCCCAAATCACATGAAAAATAGTATATCGTTAGGGAAATGCAAATCAAAGCCATAATAAGATACCACCCCAAATGGAAGAATGGACCATAGCATTTATAAAAAGTCAAGAAACAGCAAATATTGGAGAGGACATGGAGGGAAAGAAAACACTTACTTGTTCACTGTTAATAGGAATGTAGATTGGTCTAGCCCCTATGGAAAACAGTATGGAGGTTTCTCAAAATGTTAGAAATCACCCTGTGATCCAGCAATCCCATACCTAGTTATTACATGAAGAATGCAAAAAAAAAAAAAACACTAATTTGAAGGGATATATACACTTACTCTTCTTTGCATTGCCATTTAAAATAGCCAAATTATAGAAAAAGTTTAAGTGCCTATTGACAAAAGAATAAATATAAGAATGAAGATGAGTTCTTGCTTTTGCTACAACATGGGTGGGTAGAATGCGAGGGCTTATGTTAAGCACATTTGTTAGAAGTGGGCAAATACCAATTATTTCACTCCTATGTAGAATATAAAAGGACAAGGGGGCAGACAAAATAAACCATAGAAATCTGACTATAGAATTGAGGCTACCAGAGGTGGGTGGTGGCAGTGAGGAACAAAGGTGGGAAAAGCCCAGATGACTATGTTAGAGAACTATGGATGCCTTGGTGCTGGGTGGGATGTGGTAACCCACATCTGAAAAGATGTGAACCTATACCTCAGAATGACATACAATGTTGTCAACCTGTTACAAAAAAAAAAAAACCTGAATATGTATGTACATATATGTATGACAGAGACAAAATTTAAAAAGATGAGAGGATGCGAGGATAGGTTAATTAAAGAAATTTTTAAAGGGTATGGAGAAGATGATTTAATGGTGTCCACAAGTCTTAATCCTACCTATCCCCAAATCACAACCAAAAAACATTTTGTATAAAGTAATTGCATAGGTTAATATTTACATAGGAAGTGTGAGTTACAATGTCTAAATGTATAAATACTCAGACATTTCTTTCCTTAATTTAAATTCCATAGAATAGTTGTTTCAATAATTGAGATAAAATTATAGTAATATCTGCCATTTACATTAGGAACAGTTTGCTATTTTGGGAAAAAAAACAAAGGTTCTCTGTTTGGTGAGTGGGATGGGGAAAGAATTCATCAGCTACTTAGAGTGAGACAAAATATAAATTGCTTTCTCCAAAACTCAGCTCATGTAAACCCCACCATCAATTTATTTGTTTTCTTCTTATAATCTGCACTGTGAGGCATCTGCATGAGGACTTTGTGTCATTAGTATAACTATGTTGGCATACTTGGCATTACTTAGATGACTTTTGTGTTTTTCTGAGGTCTTGTTTTATTGTTTAGAACAAACTCTGGACACAAACTTAGAAGTTGTGTAATTTAGATTGGGACATTAGAAGTGTACAGAAGTGAAAAACTAGCATGACAGATACCAAGGGAAATGTTTCTCTAGGAAAATGTTTTTCTTCTCTCCCACTCATTCCAAGGTCTAGGATACATGAAACTCTGACTTGACTTTTCTGTACACCCTCAGAAACTCAGAGCATTACTACAGTTTTGGATTTACCCACAAGACTAGAGTTTATAATCTAGTTTATAATCAAATCACATATGAGGAAGCTGTAGTCTAAGTATTCAAAGTTGAATAAAGCTGGCATAGGTCTAGAGACTACTTGCTGAGTGATGATTTTGGTGGCAGGAGAGTGGTCAAAAAGAGGACTTCAATCACTCGGCTCTAGTCTGTTCTTCTTTCTATGCACCTGTGCATGAAAGGCCAATAGTAAATGTCCAGGGCTTTATGAATTCACATTAGCAGAGGCTTAATGAATTCACATTAGTGAATGACTTTTCTAACATATCTCAAAGTATTATGACATTCCAGTCACCTCCGTATCTCCTGACTACCTCTTACTTCACTATAAAATAGTTACTATTAGCAAAAGCTGGTAATATATTGACTTGGGCACATATTTTATCTGCCACTTCCATCATCTATATACAAAGTATGAGGGATCTTATGTATTTCCTTTCATATACTTTTAATAGGTTTCAGTTTGTACACCAACAATGTTAAGTACAAGTTACACCTATGCCCTGCCCTCATGTACACACAGCCTACCCCATTATCAGTACCCCCACTTAAGTGTCACATTTGTTTCAACTGATGAACACACATTGACACATCATGGTCATCTAAAGTCCACAATTTACATTAGGGTTTCACTCTTGCAAATGTATAATGACATATATCTCTATCCACTAGTGTAATCTCCTGCAAAATAGCTTGACTGCCCTAAAGACCCTCTGTGTTTATCTCTCCCTCATCCTTAATCCTAACTCTGCACTGATCCTTGTACTGTCTCCAAAATTTTGCCTTTCCCAGGATGTTAAATAGTTGGAAGTATATAATATGTAGCCCTTTCAGGCTGTGTTTGTGTATTTAAATCCCTCCATGTCTGTTTATTCCTAGAGTGAGACAAATATAAATTGCTTTCTTCAAAACACAGGTCATGTAAATTCTATCACCAATTTGTTTATTTTCTTCTTATGACCTTTCTTTTTAGTATTGAATAGTATCCTACCGTATGCATGTACCACAGTTTATTTATCCATTCATTCACTAAAATTTATCTTGGTTGTTTCCAAGTTTTAACAATTATGAATAAATCTTCTATACACATTTATTTGCATTTTTTGTATGGCCAGTTCACTTGGATAAGTATCACAAAGTATGATTCATATAGTTTGATGATATTTAATATTTTAAGAAACTTCAAACTGTGTTCCAAAAGGGCTATACCATTTGCAATTTCTACCAGCAATGATGATAGCTCCTGTTGTTTCACATTCTTATCAATATTTGGTGATGTCAGCATTTCATATTTTCACAATTCTACCAATAATAGGTAGGGAGTGGTGTGGTGTTTTAATTTGCATCCCTCTGATGACATGTGATTCTTGCATCTTCTCCCATATTGTTTTGTTGTTGCCCTCCGTGTATCTTCTGTGGTACAGACCAGGTCTTCCAATTTTAAAATCAGGTTTGTTGTTTTTTGTTGTTGTTGAGTTTTAAGAATTTAAAAAAATATTTTGGATAACACCCCTTTCTCAGATACATTTTTTTGAAATATTTTCTCTTGCTCTGCGGTATGTCCTCTTATTCTCTTGATAGTCACATTTCTTCAAATAGGAACCAATGGACATATAGAATCTTAACCCAAAGCAGGGTAGGGTTCTCACTTTTGATACTATTGACATTTAGGGCTAGATAATTCTTTGTTGTGTGTTATAGGATGTTTGACATCATCCTGACTTCTATTAACGCTAGTGTTGGTATCCCTCTCAGGTGTGTAGTGGAAAATAAAGTGTGAGGTTGAGTGGATTATACCTGGTTGAGAACCATTAATCCAAAGGCATGAATCTGTATTGGTGAAATTTTTAAAAAGATTTATTTATTTACACATATAGAACTGGGGTATAGGCCAGAGGTGCAGGGAGGTGAGAGGATTCACCAGAGACAGAGTGGGGAGCAGAACAGGCAATTTGACGAAGTACACTGCTGAAGGGAGCAACAGGCAAGAAGGGAGAGATCTGCTGTGGCATGACTATCATTGGTGAAATTTAAGTCATTAGTGAGGCAAGGATGATGCAGTAATATTTTGACTCAAAGTCTTCCCCAGTGTCTCATCAGCCATTACTGGGAGGTAGTCACTGATCTGACCCTGTTAGTCATGGTGATCCTGACTTGCCTAACATATATTTCCACCTGTTGTATCCATAAAATTGTAATTGTGTCCCATTCACTTGGAGGAAATTCAAGTTAGGGGGATAAATTATAAAGTCCACCTAGAATTTTTACAAACTATAACCCCAATTTGGCCCTCCTTAACTGCCCTCTAGCCCTCTGGGAGTCTGGGGTATAACTAGGGATTCTGGCAATTCATCAGCTTAGGCATTCAAAAGCATGTTCATGAACATATGGAGAATCAGAAACTTTTGCAGAAAGCCCTGTTGTATATCTTACACCACACTGAATTATAGGCAAAAAAGAAAGGATCAGTCAGACTACTTACTGGGTATATATAAGTACATAAATATCGATCTTCTTCCTTGTGTGCTAGCAGCAAATTCATCACAGTGTAACACTACACAGAGCAAATGGACAATAACTGTGTAACTTTAACAGCTTCTTCAATATGTAACATTAGACTGTACTTCCCTTCAGATAACATCAGAGAATATAATTAAGGTCAGAGTCAGGGTACGAGTAAAACAAAAAAGCCTATTAATTTCAGGTATATTTATTAACAATAATAGCCCTCCTTTACTTTTCATTTGGGATCTAATGTAAAAATTAGACAATAACACTCAAAATTCTCTTTAAAGTTACTTTTAAAAGGGTATATTATTTAGCTCTTATTTTTAAGCTCAGGATGATTTCTGCAATAGAATAAAAAAACCTGACTTCCTGATAGTCAAAGCAAAAATTGAAAATAAATATTAAAAATAAGTCATTCGTCTGCATTTAAAGACTATCAAACAGAAAATATACATTTCCTTTTACTTTTCTAGTTTGAATTTTCTAGCATGAATTTAGCAAAGCAGTATTTTCTATTAGGAATATTAAATGTCAAAATGGGCCATATCTTCATGTCTTCAAAAGCAGCTTTACAATAACTGCAAGTCCTCCTCAAATAAATTAATTCCTTAGGTTGTTCCCAATAAATGTTGAGAGCAGTTCATAAAGCCTAGAGTCACGACTAATGTGGTAACAGATAAACACTGCATCAAAAGCTTTACCTCTTTCATTCATTTAATAGTTACAACTAATTTAAGAGGTAACGGTAGAGTTCAAATGCAGGAAGCCTGTCCCAGAATCCCTATGTTCCAGCAAGGTGTTCAAGTGATAATACTTGCTACAGAGTCAGATTTTATTGATGGTACAGAAATTGTTAACATATACTACAGTCCAAATTCTAAAATTTCCAAGCTCTCAAGTATTTGCATGAGAGTAGACATTAGCTGAAAAGTCAGGGTTAAATTTTCTTGTATTTACCTTAACAAGGGGATGTGTGAGAGAGACTTCAAGGGCTCATAAAGTGATATATCTTCTAAAAAATGATTTCAAGAAACTCAAGAAGGCTATTCTGGACATTGGCTCACATGGTTCTTAAAAAAATGAGGGCTCTCTTAAATCAAGTTTAAATGAGGTAAAAAATGTAAGGATTACAATTTCTTGAAAAGCAGGATGAAAAATCTTTATGCAGTGGCAGTATCAAAGTCAATGGGGTTTATTTGAAGCATGATTGCTAATTAAAAATCAGTAGAATAATTAGTGTGGGAAAGAATTGATATTACCAGATGACTGTCCACTCCTGAGGGAAAACCTGTGTTAGTTCTCTTTAAGCTATATAGAGGGAGGGTATGCCATTTCAGCTTATAAAGTTGATAAAAAGGAATCATGAACAATCATAATGAGTCTTTAAAAATCAGTAGGAAACCCTGGCATTGTTGAAAACCTGGTATGAATGGTATGTAAATCCAGAGCCAAGGATAGCCCTCTTCCTTGGGAATGTTTTGTTGATTATCAAATGCAAAGTCTGAAAGAGAAACTAAGGTGGAGAGGGCAATTCCTTCCTTAAATGTTCCCAATGCCTTTTCTTTGCTGCAGCGCTTAGGAAAATGTGTTCACATTTTGCAGAACTACTTTTCTGTTTATCCCCAAATTAGCTGTGATTTTTTTCCCTGCCAACTTTAATTCTTTCTAGGCTTCTCGGTTCTGCTTGTCTTCTTGGATTAGATTCTCTTCAAGGCCAGGACCCCTGGAATCCCAGCTCCATTTGTGAGGTAATTTCTGCTGGAAGGCAAGTTTGGCATGTCAGTTTTTCATATATGTTGTGGCAGTTAGAGGGTGAGAAAGAAAGGAAAAGGAGAGATAGGGAGAGGGAAGGAGAAAGAGAGCACATTCTGACTCTTGAAAAGGCAACTGAACTTTTGTTAGTTACATCTTTGAAACTTATTATCGAGACACATGACTAATGAAGCATTAATAACTTCAAACAATAAACTTTGCAAGATTACCAAAACACAGAAGTCTCCTGGACAGCTAGGACTCACAGCATTTCCTGGGACTCTCATGATTTTTCAGAATGCTGGTAATTTAAGAACTGAAGAGACAACGTATGGGATGTGAGCATTAAGGCTCTCTCACTTCCCCATTCTGCCTCAGAATGAAACCTTCAGCGAGCAGTGGAACAGGGGCAGTTAGAGCCTGCTTAGGTGTGGGGCAAAGGCTCTCAAGGAGACCTTTAACTCTTAATCAGTGAGTGGTTACAGATAGGCTTTACAAGAGAAAGAAAGGTGCTAAATCTGGTGAGCCCAGCCCAGGGCCACTACCCAAGTTGAGTCTCACCTGTCAACAGGTAGGGACTAATCAATGGGGCAAGGTCAGGGAGGATTTAGCAAGGAAGTCACAGAAAGCTCATGGACTCTGCATTCAGGCCAGCACACTCACCAAGACAGATGACGCCCAGAAGTTCTTGGTGACATTTGCTCAGGTGAAAAGTGCAGGGTGTGGTGTTATCAATGACCTACCTGTTTAGCCAGGAAGTCATAATCTTCTGAGGTCACAGGCATTTAAGTGTCAGAATGTTTGGCTGGAAAAGGCAAGGAGATATAGCTGCCTTATGCTGGGAAATTTTCTTAAGGGTCACCTTAGCTGCTATGTAAATATATTATCAGGGAAATGTATATTGTGGTCATTGTGCTCCTAGTTAAATATCAAGGGCTGGATTATTTATTTCTTATTATTTTTTAAAGATTTATTTAATTATACATACAGAACTGGGGTACAGGTCAGAGGTGCAGGGGTGGTGAGAGGCTTCACCACAGACAGAGTGGGGAGCAGAACAGGAAGATCATCGAAGTACACTGCTGAGAGGAGCAGCAGGAGAGGTCTGCCGTGCCATGTGGTCACCTCCAGGGCAGGTGGGGATCAAACTCATGCTGTAATAGCTTTAGTTTCTTAGTGCTGTGCTTCAACCCACTGCTCCACCACAGAGGGCCAGGGCTGGATTATTTTAAGTAAAAAATTAAGCTTCATGAATAACCTAGGTTATATCTCTAATGACCTAATTTTTTTACCTTTATTACTTGCAAAGCTCTTTCCCCCTATATACATAATTACCTGTTTTTTGGCGTACAATTTTATAAATTTTAACAAATTCCTCAAGTTATATAACTCACCACAATCATGATATAGAAAAATCTCCTCACCCTAAAAATGTTCCTGATGCTTCCCCTTTAGATTCCCTAGCAACTTTGTTATAATTTTTATTTTTCCAGAATGTTATATGTAGAGAATTACATATTGTTCTGCAGCCATCCCAGGCTCCATAGGTTCACCCTCAGTTCAGGCAGCTTAAAAGAGAATCTAAGGCCCTCCCTGGTGGCGCATGAGTTCAATCCCCGGCCCCGGAGGTGATCACATGGCGCGGCAGACCTCTCCTGACCCACCCGCTACTCCCCTCAGCAGTGTGCTTCATTGATCCGCCTGTTCTGCTCCCCACCCTTTCTCTGGTGAATCGTCTAACCACCTCTGCAGCTCTGGCCTGTACCCCAGTTCTGTGTGCATAAATAAATAATCTTTTTAAAAAGAGAGAGAATCTGAACTTTGGCATAACTCCCATAGGTTTGCTAATTGTACGCAGAGGAAATAAGCCATAGAAATAGAAACTTCGGCTTCCCTGAAAATCTCTATACACACTTTCCTCTACTAGCAGCTCTCCACAGCTTTCCACCGCTCTCCACTGCACTGGCCTCTGCCACACACTATCCTCTATAATGCTGCCCTTATAGCCTCAGTCTCTTGGCTCAAATGAGCCCTCTTAGACATGCCCACACTATACTCCAGATGTCCACAATCAAGCATATGAATCCCACAGCACCTCCTATATTAGCACAATCAAGGCTGTAGGTGATAGCCACATAGACTAATGGCGCAAAACCTGACCATCATTTACCCACACATATTATGGGGACTTTGAGTCTGGTTTATTTCACTTAGTATGATGACGTTATGTGTATCATTAGTCCTTCCGTTACTGTTGAACAGTACTCCATGCCTGGGTAATATTCCATCGTATGAATGGACCATGATTTATTTACCTACCCACTGAAAAACATGTTAGAGGGCCTCCATGGTGGCACAAGGGGTTAAATCTCAGCTAGATGATGAAGCTATCAGCAGCTACTGCAGCACTAGTTCAATCCTTAGCAAGGGAGCTAACCCACGTGTTGCAGCAGACCTCTCCTGTCTCCTCTGCTGCTCCCCTCAGCTGCTCCCCTCAGCAGTGTACTTCATCTATCTGCCTGTTCTGCTTCCCACTCTGTCTTTGTCTCTGGTGAATCCTCTCACCACCCTGCACCTCTGGCCTATAGCCCAGTTATTGTATGCATAAATAAATAACTCAAAAGAAAGAAAGAAAAACATGTTGGTAGTTTCTAGTAGTTGGAGATTATAAATAATACAGCTATAAACATTTGGGCATACATTTTGGGGTGAATTTGAGTTTTCATTTCTCTAGGGAAAATACTTAAGAATGGGAATACTGAGTCATATGGTTTGTATAAGTTTGTTTCAAAAGAAATTGCCAAAATTTCAAAGTAGCTCCACCATTTTACATACCAACCAGCAATGCATGCCAGATTTTTCATTGGTCCATATCTTTGCTAGCTTTTGGAAATGTCAGTGTGTAATCATATATTATTGTGGTTTTAACTTACATTTTCAAAATGACTAACATACTCGGGCATTTTTTTTCATGTAGTTATTTGTTATCTATGTATATTTTTTGGTGAAGTTCATATCTTTTCCCTAGTCTTACTGGATTGCTTATTTCTTATTGTTAAATTTTAGTTTTTTTGTATAGTCTAACTACAAATTCTTTAATGAATTTGTGACTTCTGAAAACTTTGTCCCATTCTGTAACTTGTGTGTTTATATCTTTCGCATGTCTTTTATACAGCAGTTTAACTTTTCGTGAATATATTATTATTGTCTGTGTCTCAACTTTTGGTATTTTGTCTAGGAACTCCTTGCCTAGTCCAAAGTCAGAAATATCTTCACTTATGTTTTCTTTTAAAAGTTATGCAGTTTAGGCCCTTCCTGGTGGCACAGTGGGTTAAAGCACTGCACTAAGAAGCTGAAACCAAGACACAAAAACACTGATTGAAAAAGATACTTGTACCTCCATGTTTATTGCTGCTTTATTTACAATTGGAAAAACATGGAAGCAGCCCAAATGCCCAAAAGTAGATGACTGGATTAGAA